>NW_027116287.1:3475950-3482186 GCF_000696795.3 Halyomorpha halys
AGAAATGTTATTGGAGTTCTATCAGTGGGTAGATTCTCCACATGTTTTTATCATGTCACTATGTCACCTACAGCAAATTTACTTGTTGTATATATGTTATACAGTTGTAAATATCATTAAATAAATTATTAAAAAAAAAAAAGGGAATTGTAAGCTTCTACATTGTGACTTGTGTCCGTTATAAAGGAACAAAAAGAGCAAAATGGTGAATAAAATTTGGTTCTACGTCCATTTTGGAGGGGTTCATATGCATTAAATACGTATGTATTGATAAACATAAATATATATACATGTTGGTCGAGACCATGATAAATATTGTCCTTTAAAAGGGATTCCGTTTCCGTTCGTTACGAGAAGTTTCGCACTACTACGTCAAATTAAAAATCATATTTAAAAATAATCAATTTTAAAATAGCTGAACAAAACGGTTTTGTTTATTTTGAAACGGCAATGTTTACTTGAAAACGAATTTCTTCTTTTTCTTTCTTTTTAACACACTTTTTTTTAAATGGAATTTGTTATCTCTTTGTCTTCATGAGGAAACTGTCCAGTCTCTTTCGAAATACAAACAAATGTTTTTTCTTTTCCTTTCGCATTTTTTGAATAATCGTCTTTGTAAAGCAGCTAATTCTCGAGAAATGGCAATTTCTTATCTAAACTGGGAAAATTTTAGTCATTCATAACTTCAAAGATATTCCTCCTTGAGGATATTTTCTTCCTGGACGTTCCTTTAATAATATTTATTCATTGTTAATAAACAAAAAAATTAAATATTAAAAAAAAAATTTTTTACAATTGCTTCAAAAATTCACAAGTATCAAAATACGCTGATTTGTGCTTAAAAGCAGTATCTTTAAGCCACGAACCAACTAACATTCGTTTGGAAATTTCCGAAAATTCCCCACCAAAATGGGCTGTAAATCGAGTATATACGTTACGTATTTACATCCTGTGTACGTTACGTCTACCGCACTGATAAAGAGTTAAAAACTGTGTTACCTTTGATGAACTCAGAAAATGTTTTCATTTTGAAATCCCTTGGTGTCTGAATAAGCAATACTCGCAAAATGGTTAATGGTACAAAATTTTGAATGTAATCGAATAGAAAGAATGCACCGCTTTTTTCATTGTTTCGTATGACGTAAATGTTAAATTGTTAACAACACACTGTCAATTTTATTAAACTGTCATATTTTTATGTTTATACGGTTGTTTCGGGTAACTTTAGGTTAACCGAAAATCTGAAATGGATTGGGGGGGGGAGCTTCCATAAGAAAGACACTACCAGCGCCCGAAGTGGCTAACAGCAAAAGCTTACTTCCTCCAGCGCTCTCGGTGGGAAGAGAAGCAACCTGGGAATCTGAGAGCCATCTTGTTTATTTCCAACAGAAGTTCTATTTTTATTCACTGTTGTCATCTTTAGTGCATATGAGTGAGTTGAGAGACTCTGGAGTGTCTATAAAGTTGATTATAGAGAAATCAAGAAGTGAGGGAAGAATGGAATAATAAGTCAACAAATCAGTAATTAGCATCCATCATCATCAACCACATCATTACATCTACAGTTTCCCATAGCCCCGTTATTCCAAATTCAACCATCTAACAACAAATGTTTTATTTTGGTCACCCCCTACTACCTTTAACTTAGAAAATAGATTTTCCTTTCAGTTTACCGTGTTTTATTTTCATTATATACAGTCCACAAAATCTCTCCAGCTAATCAAAAGTGAATGTGCGCCTGGCCTTTGTTGAAGGCGTAGTTCATACAACGGTACTTATGCAAAAGAAAAAAATGTTAAAATTTTGTAACGAGAAATATTTATACAAGTATTTATCTGAAGGTAGTAAATTTGTCAGTTGAAGGACTAATTTGGAAAATTAATGCTAGAAAGTATTGCCTCAGTAAATAATTTGGAAATATATGTTCGGAAACGAGCGAGGATTAATTTCAACTCGTAAGTTGGAGGGTGAGCAAAAGGTATGTAATGCGCGCCCCGCACCAAATTTTTTTTTTCAAATAAATATATTTTATTATGTTAATCAGATGTGTTAGGTCATGTATGCATCTTGCGTATATAACAGGGGATGTAAAACCTAGCATAGCTTGTTCTGTATAAAGGTCAACCATTTAGCAATTATCGGGCTAAGTGGGAGCTTGCGGTATTTTCAGCTTCTCCTATTCTCCACTTTCATAAAGTGTTTCTGTCTTATTTGCAAACTTATCTAACTTTAATAGTCTAGGATCCAAATACTTCTGTTCTGGAAATTCGAGGATAAGTGGTGTTCTTCAGTATCTTGTACTTTGAAGAAAAATTATGTAAGATTTATATTCGAGATGTTTCAGATAATTTCGTGCACTCTAACTTAGCCTTCTCTTAGAGTGGCGTTCATACCCATAGGTAAAAACATATTGAACTATCTAAAATGCGTATCGTATTTACTTGCAAATTCTCATACCGACTTGTAAGGATTTTAAAAGATAGTCCGGGTGGCGGTCAATAAAGGTATTAAAATAGTAGACTATTTATAAGTATTTTATTTGTAATTTATTCCGTTAAAAATAAAAAGTTTTCTTTTACTATTTTACCGAACTATCTTCCTTCAGTATACTTCTTAGAGTCAACTATCTTCTTCCAATTGTCTTTTTTAGTTGCCAGGAACGTTGGATAGTTACGATAAATGGAATAAAAAATGTTGGGGCTACACAGATATATATATTATTATAATTGATAAATTATAAAGTATTGGAATTAGTATTAATTTTGTAATATTTTTACAGTAAATACCATTTGGAGTTTGATAAAGTTAATAGAGGAGCTGAAAAGAATATCCAAATTAAAAAAGATAAAGAAAGATACAAAAGAAAACTTTTAAATAAATTAATGTGAATTAAAATCTAAATGTCCATAGTACAAGAGCTAAAAAGTCAGTCATTTCACCCCAATTTTCTATTAGTTTAGCTAAAACTATGTGTAATAACTAGTCAAAGCTGATGAATCTGCCAAGTAAAATTACTTTTTTTTTAACGTTTCGAATTAGATCCCATTCGTTATACCCCCTATAATAAATGGGATCTCATTCGAAACGTTAAAAAAAAAACAATTTTTCATTCGGAGCTGTATATTTTTGAAACTACCTATAAAACTGGAAAACCTAGTTGATTACACAATGTAGAGTAAATTTGCCAATATATGAGTTTTAATAGAACTGTTTATGTACAATAGTTCCCTAGATACAGTTTTTTTAAATGCAACATTGTTTTTGTGGGGGGGGATATATATCTCAGAAACCTGATTATTATTAGCGCTTTAATTAAAGTTTTCATGATATTTTCTAAAATGAATTGATTTCTGGTCCTTCTAACATAATTTCACATGCAAATATCATAAAAACTACTACTTCTATGGCGATAAGCGTCATAAAGTACTTTATACCACATTAAACTGGGTTTAATTTGAGTACCAGTAGACATATCTACGGTTAACGGTTTCTGAGATTTTCCGTATTAAATTCATCAAGTACTGATTTTCTAGTATATCTTTTATGAAATGTTGCTGTTTAAAGAAATAATTTAAAAAAAATCTCGGGAACTATCGAGTGTAAACTACTAGTTTATTTAGCAAATTTACTCTACTTTAAATGATGTTCTTTTAGATTTTTTAGTGTCGTAGGTATTTTCAAAAAACTGGAGCTCGAAATGAAAAAAAAAATTTAAAACAACCCTATTTTTTATTTTCCCTGACTATACTTGACCGACTCATTAATTTTGTCTAGTAATTATACATAACTTGCATTAATTTAATCGAAAACTAATACGGTTCCAGTTTAGAAAAACAAAAATAGTTTTCAACTACTTATTAATAGCTAACCTATTTCTACTATTTATTAATAGCTAACCTATTTCTACTATTTATTAATAGCTAACCTTTCGACCCACACTACTGATCTTCAGGGCTAAAATAAAAAGATAAATATTAGGTAAAGCCAATGTAAGAGTATAAAAGTGCTTTGTAATTAACAAATATTAAGATGGGAGTAAAAAAAGATATCCATACTTTTTTTTTAATATCGGTGGAATCAAAACCATACATACAAATTTACAATTTTTTATTAATTGATATTTCTTATGGATCTGTGTTAGATGACTTTTGCTTTTCTAATTAAATTTTTAATCTATTAAATATGATAAAAATAAAAATAAACAGATTAATGAAGGAAATATTTTTCATAATTTGAGGTGTCTGTTGTTTTAATGTCATATTTTTCAAACTAGGTTTTTTTATTAGATATTTTGTATTAGGTATTTTTGTGAAAAATCCTTTCTATTAATATTGCTATGTATCTGTTCGGGATTTAGTCGGGATGCCAAGATAATCACTGAAGGCAATTATCCAAAAATAAGTTAATTATTTAATTTATATGGAGTCCTGCAAAACTATTATTATAATTGTATTATTTTCCTAAGGGTTTTTGTTTGTTTAGCAGTTTACTAATTAAATATCATTATATTTATAAAATGCTACCATTAACTACATAATATAATAAGGGGTGGTATTGTGTAATGTAGTAGTAAATGGACTACATAAAGGAACTAAGTATTAATTTTCAATTTATTGATAAATGGTTTTATTAAAATGATTCAGATAAATGGTTCACCATAAAATATGATTATTACATTATTACCTAATATATATCTGAATATGTGCTGAGTTGGTTGATTCATGCCATGGTGTGTAGTGTGGAGTGTCATCTTGTTCATAGGGATGGCGTCCAGGTCTCATATCCATTATTGGGACTTCGTCTGGTCAAAGTGCATCTTTCCCTCTCTCTTCGGTCTTCTTACTTCTGTACCTCTCCAGTTTCTCTCTGTTCTCTTTACTTCTGCCCCCACTTGTCTCAAAAAGGGGCGTCGCCTTTTGGGAATCTTATTTCCTCATTGGGTATCATGGGCCACGCCCAAGAAAAATACGTTACAAGTTATGGTATATTCAGAAGAGTGTTTGGTACAAGTGTTATTTATAATTGACCTGCCTACCGACAAAACCAGCAGCCAATACCTGTTTTAATAGATTTGTTCAGGAAGGACCATTAAGTGCGAAGTGTTCTTTGTTGACAGGTACATATCCGGCACAGGTATAACAAGACATGTGGTAAAGACTTATATGAAATTAATAATTGTTAATACCTTCATAAATATCAATATCTTTATTTCATACTTTGATTCATCAACGTTTCGGAGATCTTTTCTATCCTCAGGGTCAACAAACAATGTGATTTAATTTTACTGCTTTATAAAATAAGAACCTTTATTTCAGCGTAAATATTGCTTGTTAAATTTATTTATTACACTATTTTATTACAATTTTAACTCCATAATTTCTTACCTTTTCAGTTGTTAAAAAAATACTATTGTTTATAAAACTGATTCTGAAAACTTGCTAATAAATAAAATTATATTTGTTATGGACTCTAATTTGAGCAAACATATTCTTATAAAATAAAATAGATATTAGAAGAATAGATCAATAATATAGTTTAAAAACAAGGAAAGATCAAGGGCAATAACATAACAATGGTAAATATTTAAGATTTGTTTTTAAATCATTTAAAAATACGGACGAACCGTAACGAATATGGAGGATATTTTTAACACTCTAAAACATATAGATTTTATAATTATATTAAATTAGTTATTAAAATAATATTTGTTGAAGTCGCAATGAACTTTTATACCATTTTTAAATTATTCAATATTAAACAAGACGAAATTTAAGTTTTTGATTTTTTAGACATTGGCTTAACTGAAATATAGTTTTTAAATAAAAGTATTTAAGTACATGAACGAACCTTAACGGTTTACTTAAACCTTAAGTTTTATATTAATTAATTTTAATATATGAATGAATAGAAGGATTTTTTAAATACATATAATTAAGGCTAAAATTTGAATTAATTACTCATTAAAACTACAAATAAACAACTTTTTTCATATTTTAAACTTATTTTTACTTTAAATTTAGCATTTTGAAGTATATATAATATGATTATTGGGAAATGAATATTGTTTTCATTATGATTATGAGGAATATACTTATTCTTTTTAATCAAATTTTCATTGCTTTA
This sequence comes from Halyomorpha halys, assembly GCF_000696795.3. Taxonomy (NCBI): domain Eukaryota; kingdom Metazoa; phylum Arthropoda; class Insecta; order Hemiptera; family Pentatomidae; genus Halyomorpha; species Halyomorpha halys. Next base: position 3,482,074 of record NW_027116287.1, read on the forward strand.
TCAATCAATCGTGATCAATTGAACGAATATTAAAACGAAAAATAAAATCACTATTATCTGAGTTTTTTAAAAAACGTTTACTTACACCGCTTTGTGAAAGTGTATGATAATAT
>NW_027116287.1:3482292-3484230 GCF_000696795.3 Halyomorpha halys
TGGAAATACAAAATAATAACATAGTTTTTAATCAGAGATAAAATAGAAATGATTATTTTTATTGAAAATGTTTATAGGTTTATTATATATTTAATATGTACAAAGAGTATTTTATATTAAATGATTATTCTTTAGTTTAGGGCGTAGCAGATCAGATATTTTCGTACCGCCTCGCAGGTCAGTCATGCGGGATAGAAACCTTATTGCGCCGGATTTTCACTCTTCTATTCTTTCATATCACTCACTCACTCTCTCTCCCTCTCTAAAAAATATGCAATTATAATTTTTTTTCTCAAATTAGATGGGCAAAATAGTCCGAAACCTTATTTTGCCCATCTTCCAGTTCTACTGTTTCTTTTTTATAAAAAAATAACGTACAATTAACAGTTTTTTATTTAGTTTAAAAATTTAATTTTAATAAATAATTTAAAAAATTAAAGAATATTTTGCCATTTACGCAACTAATTAACTATTTTATTTCAATTTGAAGATTAGGCAAAATTTATTTGTAATTATTCTTTTTTTTCCCTTCACTTATTTGATGGGTTATGAATCTTGAACTATTAAGTGAAAACTTATAATTTATATCTTGAAAATGCAATACAGATAAATATACAATTTTTTAAAATTTATTTATTCCTATTTATAACTGTATTTACATAATAAAACCTCATGTAAATGTGATGTAAGATCAAAATGGTATGTAGAGAAACTACTCATTAGTAGCTCTAAATTATCCACAAATTAATGATAATTTAATTACCCACTTGCTTCAATTTCATAATTTGAAATAAATAACTTTTCTTTTTCCTTGTTCACTATTTCTTTTTATTCCATATTTCTTATCCATTTTATCATTGTGTACACTTTTGTTATTAGGATAGTAGAATAAAATATTCTTTATATTTTAGCCATCCTTTGATTGTTCTAAATCATGAAGATAATTTTTCATTTATCACAAATCAATACGCCATGCTAATCAGTTCTAGTGTTTATGTCTGAATTATTTTCAGGTTTTGTATGTGTGTTTTCTCAGTAACAATATATCTATAAGACTTTTTATTTGATGATATTTGTAAATTATATTCATTTTTATTATTAAAACTTGACATTAGACAATGATTGATAGTTCCTACGTTAGCTTTCTATTCTATATCTAACAAAACTTGGGATTCTTCTTACATCCGAATTTCAAAAATTGACTCATTCTATTTTCCTCTCGAATATTGAGAAACTAGGATGATAGTAAATTTGTTATGTGATCATTTCAAGTATCTAGTCTATGAAGAGATAAATGCAAAATGTATTCCTTGGTAGTATTGGTTATTTTCTTTTTTATCCTCATCATTGGTTACTTTTCCCCAGTAGCTTCCTCTTTATTTTGATCTATTTCTTATTATTATTAATTTAGTGGTAGCACTTTCAATATTTATATACATTCGTAAATTAAGTTATGAAAGATACATTTAATATGAGCAGATTGAATAAAATAATTGAAGTTGGTTTATGCGCTATATAAACCCAATAAAGTTACTTTTCTTTAAGGCGTGTGAATAAGGTGACCGATTTCCAAAGAGTGATGCAGTATGACTTTATCCTTCACAACAAAAGTACATACCTGTTAACAATCAGTTTAAAAAATGATTATTAAAAAACTGCTCACTATTACCATTAAATACGGTATATTATAATATATTAATACGTGTTGTAAAACAGTCATATAAAAGACACCTTTAATTATATTAAAATAATCAGATTATGTATACTGATTTGGATCTATTATCAATCCATTATCTATTATAAATTGCATTATATAATTAACATAAATTTTCATTAGTTTTCCTTTTCACTATCTGGAATTATCTTAAACTATCATAATCAGCACTAATTAATATTTTCTACTGCTGATATAAAAATTCAATTACTAATTTTTTTATT
>NW_027116287.1:3485030-3490244 GCF_000696795.3 Halyomorpha halys
ATGTGTGTATATATCTCAAAATAAACGTTGTAGTAACCAAATACCGCTTTATATATAGTCAATTTTCACGATAAAACTGGTGCGACAGTATAGTGGCAAATATACTGTTTATGTTCATGCCAGAGTCTGCGGTAGTTGCTAGAGTGGCTGTAAACTCAAATTTGTGAACAGGTCTTTATGGAGGTTTGTTAGACTCTTTTGCTCTCACCAATTTACTCTATAGTTGATATATAATTTCAATTGTCAACTAACGTAATAATTAATTTATAATCATAGCTTGTTAAGGCTCGCTCATTGATTGTAATCTATTCTAATTAATTTTCACTCATCAATTCGCACTTAGCCCTCACCACATCCATCAGTGAATATAGATGGGACTCCGGATGGAACAGTTTATATTCCTTGGATTCTATAGATTCTATTATATCACTTCCTCGAGACTGGTTTTATCGCTAAAATGAAATAAATTGTATCCATTTAAGTCTCAGACACTCTATATTAATATTTTAATTTTTTTTTTTAATTATTTATTTAATGTAATTTACAACTGTACAAAATTATACAATAGGTAAATATGTAGTATGTTTTATATACACTTGAAAATCTTGGGAAGGAACCACCCATTGGTGGTACTTCAAACATTAATTTAAATTAGAAGGTCCCGTGGCCATCTTCTTATTTTAAATTTTCAAAGAGTTTTCACAGCTGACATTCCAACCCATCCTAACACAATCCTCACCACGTATGCCGATGACACATGTCTATTGTCAGTGAACAATGATCCTTACATTGTATCCCAAACCCTCCAATCCCACATCAACACCCTTGAAGAATAGTGCCAAAACTGGAGGATTAAAATAAATTCCAATAAATCCCACCAAATCACATTTACCCTTCGACGTAAGCCCATGACCTCTTCCCCTACAATATCCTTTAATAATAACCCACTTATTCCTGTCGAACAGATCCGTTACTTAGGACTACATCTCGACAGACAACTGACATGGAATCCTCATACAAGACTAAAAAGACAAGAAACTGCTCGTAGACTATTGCAACATTTACTAGACAAACGGTCTAAATTCCCAATCCATTACAAAAGACTGATGACTATTATAAGGCCTATCTGGATATACGGAGTTGAGCTTTGGGGCTCCACTAAACCATCAAATTCCTCCAGAATCCAATCCTTACAGTCCAAAATCCTTAATGCTCCTTACTTTGTCACAAATCAAGTCATCCATCAGGACCTCAATATTCCATATGCTGCCGATTTGGCCAGAACCAGATACCGTTCCTTCCATAATAAACTTCTCAACCACCCAAATCCACTTGTTTCTAACCTGGCTTCTCCTTCATTACCTAACAATCCTCCTAGGCGTCTGAAAAGAAGATGGCCTCGAGATCTTCTCCTCTAGAAATGTTATTGGAGTTCTATCAGTGGGTAGATTCTCCACATGTTTTTATCATGCCACTATGTCACCTACAGCAAATTTACTTGTTGTATATATGTGTATACAGTTGTAAATATCAATAAATAAATTATTAAAAAAAAAAATTTCAAACCTATTTTGGCATCTAGTTGAAATAGATGTATCATCTTGGAATTAACTTGCGAGTTATTTGTAAAGTAGAATTAAGACCTAAATTGTGCGTTAAAAAAAAATAATAATAAAGAGAAGTTTCTCATAATTTTAAAGAATCTTACCGCCGGTTCATGGGAATATTCAGTGATATAGTTTGACGAATGGCAAAAAAAAAGGTAGTTTATAATTTAATTCTATCCTTTGGTTTATCCAGTTAGGCATAAGACATCAGAGCGGAAGTTCACTAATTCTAGTTGAAATCTTAAGAATATAGTTTGTAAAAAAAAAAAATTAATGAAAGTTAAATCTGATGGACACCTATAAGAAATACTCCCTCGCATTTTGTTTCAATTGGAAATGTACGATTTTTAGCTAACAGTCGTAAAGCTTTGAAGAAACGGAAGAGACTGTTTTTAATCAACGGCAATATTCGGCGGCGGGACGCCCCTTGATGTTCGGACACTGACATGAACTTAATTGCCTCGCTGGGGCTTCTGCTTTGAGGAACGCGTGTCAGAAAAATTATCGCAGATGACCAATGCGACAAAGGTCAAAGTGCTTTCCTAAAAAAAAAAAGAAAAAAAAAGTTATATGTATGTTGCAATGTTAGGTCGTTTACCTGAACGTTTACGTAAGCTGTGAAATATTGCATCAATGATACAGAACCGGTCACGCAGGTGAAAATGTTCCTTACATTAACATATTTATAAGAGTATGGTATGTTAATGATTTTTATTAATATTTAAATATATAATATTTCTATACTTTTAAGCTCATAACTTTTTTTAATAATAACTTATTGTTATTTACAACTGTTTAAAATATATACAACAAGTAAATTTGCTGTAGGTGACATAGTGATATGATACAAACATGGGGAGAATCTACCCATTTATAGAACTCCAATAAAATTTCTAGAGGAGAAGATCTCGAGGCCATCTTCTTTTCAGACGCCTAGGAAGATTATTAGGTAATAAAAGAAAAGCCAGGTTTGAAACAAGGATTTGGGTGGTTGGGAAGTTTATCGTGGAAGGATTCGGGAGGAATTTGATGGTTTAGTTGAGCCCCAAAGCTCAACTCCGCATGTCCAGATTAGCTCATAATTAAAAAAAAAAAGTACGATATTTGCTTTGTATAAAGTGCATAAGATCGGACTTATCTCCCTGCAATACTCCTTCTGTAATCTGACATTTATACGTTATAAGGATCTTAATAAACTTGACTTTTTATTTTTTTTTTTTAGAATCTTATGACATATGATTCTAAAAAAAGCTATTTGCAAATTTCTATTCACATTAATCGTATCCACAATTGTATGTAACTAAATTATTCACATTATAACTATTAACTAATCCTCTAATAGCTCTGTTGGTAAGTGTTATAGAATAAGTATGCATATTATTATATTTTTTATAATTTGTTTTGTAATATTAATCGTTTATTTTAGATCTAAATCTTGACAAAAAGTCAGATACAGAAATAACGACGTAAGATCAACGAAAAGGGTGGTTAAATTAACATTACTACATAAAACCTTAGTTAAAATGGATTTAAAGCATATCAAATACTCTTTTCCTTTATGTGTATTTGTTTTGAAATAGAATAATATTTAGTCCAGTATTATTATTTTTCAGTGACTGAAATAAAAGAAATCGTTTAACAAAATTTTGCGTTATTTAGCCCTTTGAAAGGCCATTCAAATGTTTTTATTAAAGGTCAAATCTACTTCATTTATTTCGTAGCTTTTGATACATACTATCAACTCTTTAAAAACAAATTTACTCATGTCAAAAAACTTAGTTCCACTCTACACCTTTGGGAAATTAAAAAACAAATACAGACCCTATTTTACAGTATAGTCTTGACAACATACAGATTAGTTGTACACAATGGGAAAAAAAGATTAACCATGAAAAGTCATATTTACTCTACGACACAAAATCTGCCCTTCAGTTTACATAGACAACTATACTATACCTCAAATACTGTAAATTATTTAGAACCTATTTATGACAGAAGCTCAAGGTACACACGTCAAGACAAATCATAAAACACTAAATTTGCGACTGAGACTATTATATTCGAACGACTAAAAAGACAGATTTAAAAAATAATTTACCCTTCGACGTAAACCCATCACCTCTTGCCCTACAGTATCCTTTAATAATATCCCACTTATTCCTGTCGAACAGATCCGTTACTTAGGACTACATCTCGACAGACAACTGACATGGAATCCTCATACAAGACTAAAAAGACAAGAAACTGCTCGTAGACTATTGCAACATTTACTAGACAAACGGTCTAAATTCCCAATCCATTACAAAAGACTGATGACTATTATAAGGCCTATCTGGATATACGGAGTTGAGCTTTGGGGCTCCACTAAACCACCAAATTCCTCCAGAATCCAATCCTTACAGTCCAAAATCCTTGGTAAAATCCTTAATGCTCCTTACTTTGTCACAAATCAAGTCATCCATCAGGACCTCAATGTTCCATATGTTGCCGATTTGGCCAGAACCAGATACCGTTCCTTCCATAACAAACTTCTTAACCACCCAAATCCATTTGTTTCTAGACTGGCTTCTCCTTTTACCTAATAATCCTCCTAGACGTCTGAAAAGAAAATGGCCTCGAGATCTTCTCCTCTGTGTCATTGGAGTTCTATCAGTGGGTAGATTCTCCACATGTTTGTATCGTGTCACTATCTCACCTGCAGCAAATTTACTTGTTGTATATATTTTAAACAGTTGTAAATAACAATAAATAAATTATTAAAAAAAGTTATGAGCTTAAAAGTATAGAAATATTATATATTTAAATATTAATAAAAATCATTAACATACCATACTCTTATAAATATGTTAATGTAAGGGACATTTTCACCTGCGTGACCAGTTCTGTATTATTGATGCCATTAATATTTCACAGCTTACGTAAACATTCAGGTAAACGACCTAACATTGCAACATACACATAACTTTTTTTTTAGGAAAGCACTTTGACCTTTGTCGCATTGGTCATCTGCGATAATTTTTCTGACACGTCTTCCTCAAAGCAGAAGACCCAGCGAGGCAATTAATCTAGTCATAAAATAGTCACTATGTCACCTACAGCAAATTTACTTGTTGTATATATGTGTATACAGTTGTAAATAACAATAAATAAATTATTTAAAAAAAAAAATAAATTTCAATAACATTTTTTAAGACTTAACGTACTCGCCAATCTACGTTTCAAACGAGACCATTCACCTAACCATTCCGACTGTAACGAACCACATTCTTATGACTTACAAACGATTTTACGATAAATTACATGAATATTTTTAATAAGTTTGTACTACAGATGGCGACAAATGACTCATCTGACGTAACTCGGCATTGGTAGAAGAGGAGTTGGATGAGGGACCTTCTAGTGTGAAAAAATATTTTACTTGAACGTCAGGAGGATGCGATACTGGTCGCTGTCTCCCTCATGCCAACCCATGTCATACCTTTATGTTGTAGTTCATTTGGTGATTGTCTTCATTGTATAGGTGCTAATAAAAAAATTACTTGAAATATAATTTTTACTTTTTAAAACAATCTTGATCCTTTTCTCTCAACTTTATTCTTTTTTAACA
>NW_027116287.1:3491104-3502344 GCF_000696795.3 Halyomorpha halys
GACATTTTCAAAATCAAATTTATGTTTATTCTGAACAACATGTTGAACCAATGCTGTTTTCTTGGGTTCCTTAAGTAATTAAAAGGAGCTGTTTGTAGGAATCCTTGAGAATGACCTGAGAGGTCGAAACGTCGGATGTTAAAAAAGAATAAAGTTGAGAGAAAAGGATCAAGATTGTTTTAAAAAGAAACTAAACCACTCTCAAACAACTATATTAATAAAAAATAAATCTATAATTTTTACTTCAGACTAGAAATGGTTTATTAATCAGTTAAGGCCTTGAACTTGAGAAAGGTCAAAGACCTTTTTTAAAAATAGCAAATAAGTCTGGATGAGAGAAAAATGTTTTATTATCAATAACACTGCTATTATATTATTGTCCTAATCAACCGCTCTGTGCCAGAGTTGAGAAAAACATTTAGGAATAAAGTGCGATTTAAAACCATAAATAAAACTGTTCACCATTGGTCCGCTTATATCCTCTTACTAGCAGGTCGGTCTGACGTCTGGCTTTAGGAAGACAAGTCCTCTTTTTTATGCTTTTTTTTCTCTGTCTTTCCGAATTTTGAGAAATATGACAAACGTACATTTATCCCCAAAAAAATTTCTAAAATACTAAATTTAAGGGTCTCTTCTTTGAATAAAGTCTTCGGTAAATTTTTAACAAATATTTATCAGCCTTTTATTCAACAATTTAGCTCCAAGTCTAACTTGATGTTCAAAAAGAGTTCATGTAGCAGCGAACCATTTTCTCTGCTTGAAACAGTTTATATCTACTGATAGTTGGAATGATTTCTTTGACCAGTTCCTGCACATGAAATGGGTAGAATTCTTTTCGAATCGAGTATGGTATGCTTTTTAGAATATTTTTGTGAATTTTACTTTGTTATTTAATTCTAACTCGAGCATAGAAAAAGTATTTTTCTACATAAAGGAACAGAGGAGCCATGAATATAAAATAAAATAAAAAAATAGACATGGACCATGAAGTAGAAATGTTTTTACAAATAATTAGTTTTAAAAGTAGCTAGACTGAAAAAAATATTATTAATTTGAAAGTATTCATAAGAAAATTAAACTTTAATTAATTCTATATATATTACAATATCCAACTACAAATACTATATTTACTAAGAATAGTAAATAATTTTCTATGCGATTTTAATTAATTATTACAACATAGCAATTTACGAATATATGTATATGTATTAACAAAAGCTTGGATTTAATGTTAATATTAAGGAACGTCACGGCCGTGAGAGTTTGTGCATGGACAGGACGTTGTGAATTCGATTCCCACCTGAGGCAGTTATATTTATCCCTCGTCGATCCGGCGAAATGAATCTTCAAACTCCTACCTTGGTTACTCTGCATACGACATATTTAGTTAAGTCAAATCACACTTAAATGTATTGAATATGTCTTATTTATAGTACAAGAGCCAAAGAGGAGAAAAAAGGTAAGTTAGCTTACCCCAATTTTGGATTACTTTAATGAAAACTATATATAATTACTAGTAAAAATTCAAAACTATAAAATAATTAATTTTTCATTCGGAGCTCTATATCCTCAAAAGTAGTAACAACACAAGAAAATCTAAGAGAACGTCATTTAAAGAAGAGTAAATTTTCTAAAATATGAGCCTTGATAGAGTTATTTGCGTTGAATAGTTCTTGAGATATAGCTTTTTAAAAAGCAACATTTCATAAAAATGTGCAGGATGTATTGAAAGATTCTAGTTAGTGAATTTATTTTGAGAAATCTATATCTCAGGAACTATGTGACGTACACATTAGCACTCAAATTAAAGCTGGTTAAATGAAATATAAAGTAGTTTATTACTCTTATCTTCGTAGGAATAGTAGTTTTCATGATTTTTCCTAAAAATAAATTGATTTATAGTTGTTCTAATTCTAAATTGTATCTAAATAAATTTAAATACAGAGAAGAAAAAAAAATAAATTAAAAAATTTACTAAATATATAAAAAAAAAGGTAGTTACAAAATATCTGTACTATTATAATGTTGGATTAGATTGATGAAGTAAAAGGTAGTTAAATAGATGGGTTTCAAACGTGGGAAGGGTTGGTACATAGAGTTCCAGTGATATACAGCTCGAGTAAAAAATTATTTATCAAACGCGGCAGTTCGGTTAGGTGGAGGGTATATGTCAGATAAACGGGACTTGGCAATACGTTGTTGGACTGAGAATTTGAATTGAAGGGATTGTCTAGGATACAGGAGGGGCTGAGTACTCATTATGAAATAGAAAGGAAGCTAGGAAATACTGGCGTCGGATGTAAGGATAGAGCCACTTCAGCTCGGCGTAATTATGTTTTCGTATTGTCATGTGTAAACAATAGTCTGTTTTTAGTTTATTTATCTATATATGGAATCTGTATACAAACATGTCAATGAAAGTACCGTAAGTCATGTGCGTATCTCTGGTGATCCCGAAAATAAATCTTACTGAGCAATTCATAAGACGTTAAAGTTTAGATTCGAGATTACCCATGAGTCCACCATATACCAGGCCAGCCATAGTTGAAGTGGGAGAAAACTAGAGAGAAAACTAAGAGTTGGCGGATTTTAAGTGGAAGGAGATAATGGATTCTATTGAATTGCTTGAGTGTAACTATGGTTCGACTAGAAAAGTGGTCTCATACCGTATCATATAACAGAAGCGCTATCTGTGGAAAATTTAATTTATAGTCAAAGTTGATGCAAACGTCAGTCGAAAGGTAAAATTAACTTCTTACCAAATAACTGTAGCTACAATTTTGATAATAAAAGTAATTTTTCGAAACATTGGTGGAAAATCCTGGAGGTTTTTCTACCGTGCATGACGCATCTTAGTTTAATCCTAAGAACGCTTTATATTTTCTTTGTGATGAATATGCAGCTGATTCTTTTCACCTTCTGAGGGTTCGAGTTCACTTGGATTATAGTCCTTTGCTCTTCTCGGACATAATCCTCCTTCTTCAAAGAAGGAGTTTTCAACACAAAGAGTACTGGGAGGTCAGATGATGAAGTAATCTAGATGACACCTACCCTCAGTAGTACCTGGAAGGGATGAATGGATCGTTTTATGAATGGAGGGAAGAGGGGTGGAGTGGGGGCGGGAGTGGTATATAAGGGCTGCAACCACCACCGCTCCGCCACTCACCATGTCCGCTCTCGCTTCTGCAACTCTCCTTCTCGCTCTCGTAGCCAACATAGGTACGTATAGAAATAATAAAATTAATAATAATTTATTTATATTCATTTGCATTTAAAAAAAATAAAAAAGGGACTAATTTAGTCATGTATTTTGTCCAATCCAAAAGAAGCTAATAAAAATTAAGTGGAATAAAAACAGTAATTATGAAATTCGCCAGCAAATATTAATCATCATTCTTCTTTCAACCACGTTATTACAATATTACAAATCATATTAATTTATAAAAAAAAATTCTCAATACCGGAATAGGACTATTTAAGCATCAATGCACAAATGTGTAAAAATGTTAAATCTAAAATTTATCAAGGAAAAAAATAATTCACATTAAGGTAAATTTCTATTCCTTTATATGAAGACACAAATATTATCGTATTTTGTTTTGTTAATTATTTCGAAACTCTGGGATTGTTTGTACTAAATGTGTAACTGTACATATCTATATTAGAAAAAAAAAACAGAAAAATTAATCGCTTCTTTCAACGGTTCCTGATTGTACCATCAGCTCTCGATAAACCAAAGTTATTGATCTTTTACTCAAACCATGGTTAATAAAATTAAAATAATTTTGAGTGATTATTCAGTTTTTAGGCTTAAAGAACAAACAAATTACATCTTTATTTAATCTTTGAGTACAAACCAGAATCCATTCGAACTTTTTATCTGTTATTAATTTACAATACTTATGTAGAAATCTTCTAAAATATGAGATTTGGTGTGATTTTATTGAAAGTGAGGAATTTTAAATCATTTAAATTGTTTGACTTAAGTGTTTCTACATCCTGTCATTAATCGAATACTTTTATAATATTTTTCTCCGAACCGTTGAAGGAACATCATTGGAAGGAATATTAGAAAATAAATTAAAATATTATACATATTGACTCTTGAACATCTTAAAATATAAAAAAAAAATCTAATCTCTAAAAATCTAAGATGGGACCGATAGAGATTTTCTAGCAATTTTTTTTTTCAAATCAGAGAAGTCCGCTGGGTGTCTATTAACTTCACCAAATTGAACGCACCACTAATTATTATTGTTATATTTTTTGTACAATGTTTAATATTTTGAAAAGTGAATAAAGGTTTCCCAATTTCACGTGCAACTTTCCCCATTTTAACTCTTCTCTATGGAATAGAATTATTATTTCATAAAAGTTTATATTTTATATATTTTTTAAAACTATTTTTAGTTGAAAATTCACTGTTAAGTCCTTTTAAAGAAATAATCAAATTGTTAACTTTTTTAGCTTTAAAATTTTCAGATTAAATAATATAATAATCGGTTTCAGTGATATTTTTAAAAAATGATAATTTTAAGTTATTTATAAATTTCACTAAACATTTGAAGTATAAAAAAAAAAAACATCTTTTTTAGGTTTACTATGTTGTGTAACGTATTTTGAAATTATGCCTATTTTATTCTAAACTAATAATGAAAAAGAAATCAGCTCGCATGATAATAAAATTATTTTAAAAAATTTAGCTATTATCTGCTATATGAACTGAAACTTGAAATAGGACTTTCTATTTAACATAACTTCCATATAGTTCCGTTATTAGTCGATGTTTTTTATGAAAATTACGAACATTCGTTCTTAGTACATGAGATACCGTTTTTACCTTTATTGCGTTTCAACAAAATGTTTAAAATTTATGTTTATCCGGAAAATAAATTAACAGAAACTTGGAATTGAACTTTATTTCCACTTCACCAAACTTCCACTGCCGCTTATTATTACTCAATATTTTCTACTTTCAATTCACGGTGTTATATCCGGTGAATGAATCTTTTGTCAATTTCGTGTTTATTTATTCCATGGAATTAGTTGTCGTAACGTAAACTTAAATATTTTTCGATAAATGTTTGGCAAATTTAAACCAATCTAACATTGGCTTTTTGTATAAAATTTGATTTTGTAAAAAATAATAAGTGAAGTTTGAAAAAATTAAAGCGCTTACCTTATGTATTTTTAATAAATATTTTCATAGCACTATCAAAAAATTACGAATCTTTGTTCGCAATACAAGAGATATAGTTTTTACCTATATCATATTTCGACAAAATGTTCAAAACGTGCATAAATTCTTTAAAAAGAACGTAAATTTTGAACTGGACTTAATTTTCACTTAAAGATAACTTCTGCTACTGCTTCACTATTACTATATATTTTTCTTTTTAACACTATTTTATTTAGTACACCTAGGGTTCGAATTTTTAACGATTTTCATATTTAGTTGCCTCATAAAATTTTATTGAAAAACATCTATTGCAATAATACAATCTACTTCAATCAAGAATAGTTAGTATTAGGGATGTATACAGTTATACACTATATACATATTAATTTTTTAAAAAAATAATTAATAAATCAGAATAAATTAAAAGGGATAAAAATGAAATTATATATACAAATCATAAATAAACACAGGCAGATGAATGAGTTAACGAATAGAAAATAACTGAATTAATCAATCAAAAATTATTAAATAAAATCTGTCATACCTATATAAAATTTTCATTAAATTAGTTATATGTAATGTGAGCTATTATATCTTTTAAAATGAAATTTTATTTTAATAAAATTACATAAAACAATATGATATTTTAACAATATTTTATGATAACATAAAAAAAAAAAACTTTTTAAACCGTAAGGTAAAATTTACGCTATACCACTTGTGAGGTGGAGTCTAAAGGATTCCAAACTTTTTTATTTACTTATTTAATTATAAATTAACAGTGTAGTATTAAAAATTAAATTCTGTACCACTACAACCCATGAAGGGTCAGCGTACTGTTACTAGACCTACGGTTGTGCAAGTAGGTGATTTGGTCAGAATCACGCTCGACCGCCAGATTTATATGATACCCCATTTATGAGGCTGGTTGGACCCCATGAGGGCTCCAGAACCCATAGGGTTCACAAACCATTTTCTGTCCGGCTAGATTCGAACCCTTCGTTCTTGGAGTTAGTAGCATCGTGCCTTTCCACGGTGCCACCGCGCTCCTAACAGTGTAGTATGCAAGTCATTAAGTTTGTAATATGTTGTAGTTTTACCTAATTTAAATACGTAGTTCTCATACTAATAAGATTTTATTTAAAAAACGGAGTAATAACTAAGATCGATGAACAAATTTTATTGGTAAAAAATAAAAATAGTTTTAAACAATTTATTTATTGCAAACGTTTTAACTCGCATTGCAAGTCATCATCATAGTTAAAGTAAAATATGCATTATATTAAATTTCATTTATAAAATTAATTTATTTGGAGTGCGCTGGAGGGCTGAATAAGGTTAGAAAATTAACAATACCTTACTTGTTTGTTAAGTACTAATTACTCTATAGAGTAAATGTCACATAGTGAAAATCACTTCAAAATTCTGAACATTTTAGAGGGCAGAGAAGGTGAGCATGAACATGAAACTGGGGCACCCTTAATAGGTTATGTGAAAGTAACAAATTTAATTTAAATTAATAATGGTTAGCTTATATAAGCTAATTTTATATCAATATTTATAACAAGATGTATAGTATTTTTTAATTATTTTTGTACATTAATTTATAAAATTGTGTTTTATTTTGACCGCACCCCCAACCATATTCTTCTCGTATTATCCACGGTCAACTATCTCTCAAAATTATTTTCTCTACGTATGAGTCGACATTTTTTTTTTTATACTACTTATGGCATCATTCATTTCAAAACTTCCCCAATGTTTTCTTTTCTTTCTAAAATAACTGGTTTTTGTATTTATTATTTTTTCCTTATCTGCTTTAAAATTCAATTTCCTTTAGCTGAATTGTTGGGATAGCCTTCGATCGAAATTCCCATTTCCTCTAACACACATTATCAGTAATCCAGAGAAGGGACGTTTTGTTATTGTAATATTTACAATTTCCATAGTAATCTTATAAAATGTGCTCATGAATTAAATTAGTAAGTTGATATTTGCATAAAAAATAAATAAAAAATCCACTGCGCGTATCACACCAGTTTTACTTAATTCCCTACATATAAGCTAAATTATTGTGTGGAATAGTGGTTTCTAATTTTCGAAAAGAAAAAAAAAAGTGAAGACCAGTAAAATCGAAAATAACAAATAATTAATTTTTATTTTACTGTTTTAGAGTTTGTTGTATTAATATTGCTTCTGAAAATAATACAACAGTGTAACGACGACGTTGAAGTCGTAAAGCAATTTTCGGGTGGTCTCAGTTTTTCTAGTTCAAATCTAATGCCTCTATATTTCGTTTTATTTATTCTTGAAATTAATTAATATTTTTAAATGGAATATGGTCCGGGTAAAAAAAAAACTCAAATAGAAATAACTATTTTAATTGAGCCAACAATTCGCTCCATGTTGCAAGGCTTCGTCAGAGCTAAAAAAGATACAAAAACTTAGCATAAGTAAAAAATTAAATAGAAATTTACAAAGGTAATTTAAGTACCCCCTATTTAAGCACCATATTCCATTTATTAATACTCACAGTCAATCAGCAGTCATTCAGTGTTTAATATTTTATAGTTACTAATTATTTATTATTGCTATCAATGAGAAAAGTTTATTATTATTTTTTTTTTACAAATAAACAAAATTAAAGGTACATTAGAGGAAGATAAAAAAAAAAATTAAATTATTTTTCTTACTTCCTTTATTAAACATGAAAATAGCAGACTTGATATATATCTAAATATATACATATATATTTAGTGCCCTTCGTTTGCCACATGGCTTTATAAAGGGTTGGGCTGGGTCCACTGAAGGCGGGGGTTACAATATTGTCCCAGGAGCTGCGGCGGGGGGGGGGGAGCGGGGTAGAAATAAATAATTTTTTTTTTAACTGATTTTTTCTTAAAAAAATAAAACCATATCATTTTACATATACATGGAGAGTTTAATCGAAATAGTCATGGTCGTTATCGAGAATATCGATTCTATAAGCTGGGATGTCCGGTTGGTCGATTTTAACGAAAAAGTTGCTGTCACAACCCATGCATATACTTAAATGTGGAATTTCGGTTTCTTAAAACTTTTTTTTTAAGCAAAGCTGTTAACTAACAGACATACAGACCATTTTGCGATACTATGCTTTTTGGACTCAAGAGTACCTCAAAACATATTTCAGTCTAAATTTTCAAGGATAGAAATTCATTCCCTTACTGTATATTCTATATTTAAGTGAGTAAAAGTAAGAATTGCTCCAATGACATTCTTAATTTATTTCCTATAATATTATTCTCAGAAATACTAAATCTAAGTATCGGTGAAATTATCAGCCTCAGGCTTTTAATTAGTTTTCTTCTCAATAAAAAATAAAATTCCAAAGGGTTTAAATGTTAAGCTTTATTCTTGTTAACCCTTTTTCCAATTCTTTATTCATTTTTACACCTGAACAACGTTTTGGGCTCTTATGACCACTATCCAGTTCTTATTATTAATTTGTAGATATTTGTCATTAAAGATTAAAAAAAAAATTCTTATATTCTGTTGGGATTTATACATTTCCATTTTTATATTTTATACAATGCCATTGAGCAATTCTTACTTTTACTGACTTAAATATGGAATATACAGTAAGGGAATGAATTTCTATCTTTGAAAATTTCGACTGAAATATGTTTTGAGGTACCCTGAGTCCAAAAAGCATAGCATCGCCAAATGGTCTGTATGTCTGTTAGTTAATAACCGTGTTAGAAAAAAAAACTTAAGAAACTGAAATTCCATATTTAAGCCAAGTATATGCCTGGGTTGTAACAGCAACTTTTTCGTTAAAATCGACCAATCGGACGTCCCAGTTTATAGAATCGATATTCCCGATAACGACCATTGATATTTCGATTAAACTCTCCACGTCAATGTAAAATGAAATAATTTTTCATTTTTTTTTTTTTTAGAAAAAAATCAGTTAAAAAAAATTATTTATTTCTGCCCCTCTCCTCTCCCTCCCCCGCCAGCAGTTCCTGGGACAATATTGTAACCCCCGGCTTCAGTGGACCCAGCCCAACCCTTTATAATGCCATGTGGCAAAGGAAGGGCACTAAATATATCTGTATATATTTAAATATATATTAATTTATTTGTAAAAAAAAATAATAATAATAAACTTTTCTCATTGTTAGCAATAATAAATAATTAGTATCTACAAAATATTAAACACTGAATGATTGCTGATTGACTGTGAGTATTAATAAATGGAATATGGTACTTAAATTACCTTAATAAAAATGACGTTTTATCTTCAATGACAAATGTCCACAAATTATTAATAATAACTGCATAATGGGAAAATAGCCCCAAATGTTGTTCAGGTCTTAAATTAATTTTCTAAAAATAAATTTAATAAGGTCAAACTACAATATACTTTGTCAATTTTTAAGAAATGGTCAGTTGCAGGAGTAGAAGTAGATATATTTAGAAAACGACTTTACTTATTTGTTAAGGTTTTCTACCTGTGAAGGCTTTTCTGAGATCTTTTGAAAATATAGTGCTGGCACCATCAGTCAACATTTCAAGCTATATGGTTGCTTGTCAAAGTCAGACGGTTTCAATTCATCCTTCCCCTATTCTCCAAATATTGTGTACACACTGTGTTGAGGAAGTAATGTTATATATTTTTATACAACATTACAATCTTATAGTTAAGTGTTAAAAGTTTTTTTTTTTACTTATTTTGAATATTATATGTTCACAAGTTTAATGCCTCCCCCACTAGTAATATAATAATAAATTATATCAATTTTTTTACCTGAGGAAATGCAAGGTTCAATTTTAACTCAATCATTAGACATTTTATTTACGCGACTACTACCATCGGTGTTGTTCGGTGATATCGAAATTAGCATTATCGTACTTTCAATTAAAAAAAAAAATGCGTTGACTTTTTTTTTTTAATTCCAATTGGAAGAATCATAAAAATTAAATAAATAAAATAAACAAAAATGAGAATTAATATATATGTGGAAGGCTCAGCAAAATGCCAACATCAATGATTAGGACGAAGGTCAATTTAGTTTCAGTACGATATATTTTATTTTAAAAAAAAATGAAGTAAAATTTATGGATTATAGACATAGGAGCTAGGAAGAGACAGAATATTATTGTTATAGTAGAATAATCCATAAAAAAGTAAGGAATGTTTAAATAGTAATTGTTAAATAGGTTATTATTATTAGGACCGTCTGTAGCTCAGGAAGTTGAGGCTTAGGCCTTTGCGACTTCCTAACTGCATTGGTGCCGGTTCGAATCCGGCCTGGGGAGTCGACTTATATTTATGTGGTGATCCCACGAAATGAAAACTTGACCTCCTACCATAGTTAGAATAGGGTGGTACCCTGTAGATAACCCCTCACTCCACCCTCCTCCGTATGTCAGAAAGGACCAGGAGGGGAGAGTCATAAAAAAATTATTTTTATTATTGCACTCAAAATGGCAAAAATGCCACCTTTGGCGTAGAAAAAAAAATTGCTTTGTTTTTCAAATTTGTCGAAATACTCTGAAGACCGAGGAGAACTCCAAAACTTCGTTATAATGTAAATATTTTTTTTAAATAAAGAAAAATATTGGAAAGGAAAAAAACACTAACGATTTATATGGCATTAAAAATATGTTTAAAATCACAACAAATGGCCCTAATCAATAAAAATATTTCTTGAAGGTACTAAAAAAAAGGCGCCCAACAGAGCAAAAATTCTAAAACTCACTAATTTTATGTTTTTGTGAGTTACTGATTCCAAAAAGAATATTTGCAAAAATTCTATAAACATATCTCAAGCTGTAATTTATGAAATACTTAAAAATATTAAAATTTTATGGTAGACCTTTATTGTTCGTTTAAGTGGTTAATTAGGAAAATGAAAATTAAGATGGTGTCATTATTTTAATAATAAATTGTTGCTATGTACTGTAGTACGTATTAAACATAAAAACCTGATGAACTAGTTGAACATTAGAAGTATTTCGTGTGTAGTTGAAGTGTTTCGACGAGAAGGGCCATTTTAATATTAATAAAATATAT
>NW_027116287.1:3502489-3506169 GCF_000696795.3 Halyomorpha halys
GTTTACCATTTAATTGTTTATCTATTTCCTGGTCATTACTCTGACTTCTGGAGGATGGAAGGTTATTTTTTAGGTTACCACTATATAACCAACCTTAGAAGGCTGTGATTTATCATTCCGTTGGTCTACTACGAAATAAATGTCAACTCGCCGAACCGGAATCGAACTTATACCGCTGCAATTTTGTGATTGCCTCAGTGACGCCTTAACACACTCGCCTATAACGGCCTCACCAAATCAGAACTACATTGAAACTGTAAACATTCATTACATTAGACATTTATATCAGGCATACTTCAAAATGATTTACAACTAACTTATCTGTGTTGTGATTTTTGTCTATAAATTGACTTTTTTCTTCTAATTAAAAAAAACAAGTGAAAAGCAAAATATTATCCAGATAGCTACAATTATGAAAAATGTAAAAACAGCGGAATATTTATAAATATGTAAAATATCACAAATGTTCTTAGGAACGTATACGCTCACAGAGTTATTGTTTAACTATTAATAGGTCACTGATATAAAAAATGCAAAATTCAATTCTAGTTTGATGATGTTTATTGATAATAAACTGAACTAATATGCAGTAATAAATGGCAGGGTGGATTATTAAACCTGTTAATTCATTAGTTTTTACGGTGGATATATTTTTACTATGGACATATTTTCCTTCTCGTTAGATATTTAGATTTGAGTTATTTGAGGTACATAAAAACAATTTTTTTTGTTTGTCTTCTTATCTTCTACGTATTGTAATAAGTATAGAAGATAATACCAAATACAACCATTGTTAGGAGAATACAATTATTTTTATAATTATCTTTGATATCTCTAACGAGAGGCTTGTTGATACTTGCTTTTTTCTCTTAATAATATATTAGAAAATTTATAATATGTTTGTTTTCGGGAGGACACTACTCTACATTGAATTTAAAATAGCTAATCTAACAACGAAGGCAGAGTAAGATCAGATTATTACTATCGAATTTTACGAGTATAATTTTATCTTGTCCTTCTCTCATGTTGAAGATTATTATCTACGACCTCTTCGAAAAGTTCCAGCTAAGCAGTTTTCATTTCGTTGAGTTGGAACAATGGACCCCATTTTGGGACGGGCAAGCTTTCCTTTCGAGGAAACTAGAATCTATCACAGATTTACATTGTCTCGTAGTATTCAATAATAATCAATGAAAACTTACTTCATAAACTTTATCCTTATTCACCCTCATAACATAGCTTTTTTTTCAGATTACTTTTTTTTTTTTTATACTTTTATTGATATTTTTTTCTTTCATGTTTATTTAATTTACAAAAAAAATCATTAGTATTAGTTACTTAAATACTCATTAGCTCAGTTAAATGTCAACGGGAAATATTAATTTATTTTTACAGAATATGAATTGAAAAATACCTTAAATATTGTAAAATTTAATGTTTAAATCGGATCTGATAGAAATAAATTATACTTAATTATATATTAATTGTAATATTGCATATTTAGTTTATTATAAAATTCCATGAAATTATTAAGTATGCACCAACAATGTGCATAATTTTTTTTGTGCATAGTTTTTTTTTTCATATTTGTATTGCGGTTCAGTAAGATACTTTTCATATATTATAGTATAAATACTAAGTTGTTTAAGATGCTATGATAACAATAAACACTTGAGGAGTTTTTATAAAAAGTTAATATATCCATTACTGATAAGAAAAAGATTTTTTTTTTTATTTAAAAGTTCCAATTTTTCCTGTAAACAAATTTTTTACAAAACAACATTTCCAATAAAAATTAATTTATCCATTTAAGATGCTCCTTTAGTAATTTTAAAAAAAATGTATATATTGATTTTTGATTAAAAAAAACAAAAAAAAAAAAAAAACATCTCAAATGAATGAAAATAATTTTTAATTTATGCTATTTTTAATTTAATTTTAAAACTTTTATAATGTGATATATTTCACAAAAGAGCTACGCGTTGTAGAGGAACGATTTCCCCTCCTTTTTAATAACCTGCTAGTCTAAGCTCCGCCCTCAAGGTTCATTATTAACTTGTCAAACTATATGCTGTTTACAATTGTCTGGAGTATATACAGTAAAGTAGCCAGTATTTAACCTTGTTATGCCTCTACTACGCCTGCATTTAATAGCTTTATTGCATTTATTCAAATAATTATTAAAAAAAATTAATTTAATAACTTTAATGAAAAATTTTTATTTTGAATTTTTGTTTTTAAATTGCAATAAACGAAATCAGCTATTTCGAGGCGTTTGTCCTAGTTTGAACAAGATTCCATTAACCCCTTGTTTAAATATAGACGTGATAAACACTAATTTAAAGATCACGTGATCAAGTTGCCCTGCAAGAAGTTTCACGCCATTCGTCTTATCTGTAGAGGAAGATGGAATCGAATTTCGAAAAGAGGGAGGGAGATAGGGGATCGCATATAATTGATTAAATTCGCAATTTTTATTATTTTTGTAATTATGCACATATTACTTTCATGTAGAAGTCATAGAAGACATTTTTTTTTTTAAACTTAAGTTATTTCTAAGGATAAACTCAATTTGGACTTCATAAACAATCGAGAGAAATACTTTATTTACTCAGTGATGCTAACCAAATATTTGGATTGGCAACAAAGAGAGCACACTTGCCAATCAATAACAGACACAGCAGTAATTAAATAAATAGTAATTGAATTTAATGACAGTATAGAGATGTGATTAAATCCAGACAAGTTACTGAGGCGTATCAATAAATACTGTGACCCATGGAGAAATTTTGGATATGGGCCCTTGTCTTATTGGGAGGGAGGAGAAAGTTTTAAAAAAAAATTATAAATTTATGACTAAACGCAAAATATCAAAATACATAATAAACCACGATTTACAAGTTATAATTTTTTTTTTTTTAATACGGAATGTAATTCAAACTGATAACTTTTCAATAAATAAAAAATAATTTCAATCAAAATTCTAAATAAATGATTTAGAAATAATAAAAAAAAAAAAATGCACAAGAATGTTGTCAGTCCAGCTTAAGAACAAAAATTAAGTATTTAGGATAGTTACATACATCTATTTTTTTTTCGTTAAATTATTCTTTTCTCAAGTTATACTTTATTTAATCAATTTTACACCATTTTTTACCTTTTTCTCAAGATCCCACATTAGTGCTAAGAATTAAATTCTACATTCTTACTCCTCGGCAATACATTATTAGCTGACTACACAATTATTATCTCAATATCTAACCCGCTAAACAAACCCTGAACTTGTTTATAGTGTAGTATATAATTATTGAGGTATGTAAATTCCATCGGATTTTATTGAATAAAATATTTGTATAATAATAATATTCTTTATTTAGTCTGGGATTGATCCCTTTAGAATAACATTAAGGCATCAAAATTAGGCTCTAAAGCCTTAGAGTAAAATACAAAATCAAAATGAAATCATTAAACGTCATAAAATAAAATTAAAATGAATGAATTTGAAAATATAAAAATAAACAATAATTAACAGAATACATAAAATAAAATTAGAATAAAAAAATAAAACCATATATTAAAAAATAGGCTTTTAACTTATAATAAAGATAATGACCTGGGCAGAATAGCCTGCAAAAGAAACTTTAAATTATTATGAGAGATAGTTGACCGTGGATGATAAA
>NW_027116287.1:3508159-3512887 GCF_000696795.3 Halyomorpha halys
CAGCCCTGAAATTTGGTTAAAGAACTGACCCTGGAAGGTAAGGTAACCAGATTTACAACAGAGTTGAAGTGATTCAAGGTAGGAAATTAAACTTTAAATTAATGTGAGGAAGAAATTATATTGAAGATGTCCTTGAGGATGGCTAGAATGGCCGAAACGTTGGACTGGTGAAAAATAAAAAGTGTTAAGACAAAAATGGATACGAATTTTTGATTTATTTAATAAATAATTATTTTGTGTCAAGAATTTGAAATAATATAATTAAAGGTATATTTTTTATTATTATTAAAAAGATAATAATAAAATAAAAAATATGCATACCATTGAGGATATGCAAGGACCATAATTGAGGAGGAAACAATAACAACACAACTTAAGGAAAAATATATAAGAAAATCCTAAACCTATTCCCAGACTTCCAAGAAGAGATGCGGTGACCTGCTTCCGCTTGACAACTGACCACGATTTCCTGCAGATTCATTTCCACAAGACAGGCCACCTTGAATCACGTCCTGCACTGACTGAATTAAGCAACAAATCATTTACCAATAAAAATCGAATTTATATTGGGCAGTAAGACGTCATATATGGTCGAAAGACCGACGAATTCGGCATGATAAAAAAAGGATTTAAAATAAGGTAGGTTAGGATATAAATTCATTTAATAAAATATAAGCCCCAATGGAAATAAAGGGAAAATATCTTAAAATATAGTGGAAGAGGTAAAACTTTTGTGCTCAACTGGTCGCCGAGGGGTCGTCCACTGGTTTCCAACTGTAGCTCTGGTTATTGTGCCCTCACAAAGGTTGTCATATCCAAAGAAAAACACCACTAAAACTCTAGAGCTAAAGGAATAAACAATTTTTGTTTGGAAATTCTTTGAAAATTTTCAATAATCCTTTTTTCCAACTGAATATACATTGTTCCTTGAAATAAGAGTACTATTAAAAAAAAATATTAAAACAGAATTTTTTTTTAATATCAATTTGGGTAAATATATTTTTAAATTGATTTAAAATTATTTTTAATAAATTATAAATCACTATATTATTGAAAGGATGTTAAAAAGTAAAAACACTTTACAATAGAAAATTTGAAAAATCTCCTGCAGTTACATTTTTGGAGACTAAGAAAGAGATCTAAAATAGAATTTGAACAAATAGAGACCCCAAGTACCCTTTTTATTGATTTTTTTTATTTATATAATACATAAGCAAGGCAACGCAATTCACAGCGATGAAACATTCCTAATATCATATCTATACTAGAATATACTAGCTGATATCATTGCAATAGTTAATTTAAGATATATATATATATAAAACAGCATGGTAATAAAGATGTCAATAAGTCGAATTTGTTATATATAATAATACAGAATTGTTTTCTTAAGGTAATTAAATATTTCTGGAATGTAAGGCCAACTATTGTTGACAAATGATATGGTAATCCGGTGTCTATCAAATACCTGCAGTCTGCCTGCCAGTATGTGTTTAACGGTTAGTGGTACGTTACACTGTCTACACGTTGGTCTAAATGTTCCTGACAGTAAGTGATCTTGGGTTAGTGGAGTGTGTCTAATTCATAGAATAGTGAGTACTGCTCTGCTTCGTGTCCTCTGCAGCTTTGGATGGATGTCTTCTATGGAAATGAGCTGTACTCTTAATTTGTTTTCTGCTGTATTGGTCCAAGTTACCTGCCAATTATTTAATATTTGTATTGTCCTCAGAGGACATGTACCTTTATATTTTAAGAAGAACCGATCGACAAATAAAGTTTGAGTTATGTTATAAACAGAGAATTACAGGAGGAGGAACAAAAATCTCAGAACACATTGGGTTATTTTTCTGGGGAACATTTCTACTTCTACCAATCGGAAGGTAATAGCACAAGAGCCAGGAAGAAAAAAAAAGCTATAAGTCAAAACTGATGAGTCTGCCAAGTATAGGTACGGGGAATAAAAAATGGCGGCTGTTTCAAAACCTTAAAAAACACTAATTTTTCATTCGGAGCTCTATAACTTAAAAATTACCAACAACACTAGAAAACCTAAGAGCACATTGTTTAAAGAAGAGTAAATTTGCTGAAATATTAGCCCTAAAAGAGCTATTTACGTCCAATAGTTCTCGAGATATAGCTTTTTAAAATGCAAAATTTCATAAGAATCTACTGAAAGATTAGTAGTTAGTTAATTTATTTTGAGAAATCAATATCTCAGGAACTATGCGACGTACAGATGTCTATTAACACTCAAATTAAAGCTAGAATAATGGACTATAAAGAAGTTTATGACCTTTACCTTCGTAGGAATAGTAGTTTTCATGATATTTACTAAAATAAATTGATTTATAGTTGTCGGACAATAAGTTTGATTGATGAAAAACTTCATTTCAGAAACCATTTGACATACAATGTCTAAAAAATGTACTGAAATATCAGTAGTTAGTAAATTTATTTTGATAAATATATATCTCAGGAATTATGTGACATACAGATGTCTATTAGCAATCAATTTAAAGCTAGTTAAATTTACTATAAAATAGTTAATAACGTTTATCTTTGTAGTAGTTTCTATGATATTTAAAAAAATAAACTCACAAAATTTTAATTCCTAGATGTTCGTATAAAATGTCGGATTTTTGAAAAAATATATCTCTAGACCCATAAGATGCACATATATCTGCCAACACTCAAAATAAAGGAAATTTAACATACTATAAAGTAGTTTATGACACTTATCTTCGTACGGATAGTAGTTTTTATGATATTCACATATGAATATAAATTTGGCAAATGAAAATTTGTCCGAAAAACTTTAAATCAATTTATTTTAACACATTTCAAGAAAACTACTACTCCTACGAAAAAAAACCGTCATAAACTATTTTATAGCTCATTAAACTAGCTTTAATTTGAGTACTAATAGGCATCTGTACGTCACATAGTTCCTGAGATATAGATTCCTCAAAATAAATTACTAACTACTGATATTTCAGTACATTTTTATGAAATGTTGCTTTTCTATATCTCGAGAACTATTGGACCTACATAGTTCTATTAGGACTAAATTTTAGCGAATTTACTCTACTTTGAATGATGATCTCTTAGATTTTCTATTGTTGTTGGTAGATGTAAAGATATAGAGCTCCGAATAAAAAATTAATTATTTTTAACGTTTTGAAACAGCCGCCATTTTTTATTCCCCTACCTATACTAGGCAGACTCATCAATTTAGACTAGGAAATATACCTAGTTTTCAATTAAGTAATCAAAAATTGTGGTGAAATAACTGCATTTTGGCCTCTTGGGGTACGACTCGGACACAAGTGAACTAGCACTTGTGTGGTGCAACGAGTAATATGAAATGCTTAACGTCAATGGGACAATGTAACCACCAACACAAACTGTATTACAGAAATGTAACAACAAACACAAATTTCATAACAGTTTGACAGGCATAGAACCAATTTTTTTTCTTGAAGCAGCTTAAAATTCCAGTAAAAGTTTTCGATTCTGAGTAACATTTTTTTAAATTCTTGTTTAAATATTGACTTTCTATTTCATTGCTAGTAAGGAAGAAAATAAAATGAAAATGAGAAAACAAAAATATTTTTTAATGTTTGATTTTACTTTTTACGCCTTTGAATCTTGACATGCAATTGTGCTGGGAGCCAACCAAAGAACGAATAAAGAAGCAGTAACCCAACTTGATTTTTCACTAAGTCCAATTACTTTTTTTTAACTCAAAGTAAATAAAGAAGCTCGAGATAAGATTTCTCAAAGAAACCTTCTCCTTGTCCTAGTCTATTCCTTTTCGTTTAGGTGGAAGAACTTAAAAGTAAAATATTTAACAATTATAATAATAAATAATATGTAATAAGGGAGAAAACCAGGTAGTCACAATTTTTTTCAAAATTGAGTTATTAGTGGGCTAAACTAAATTAAGGAAATCACTTTATTTCTTGTTGCTAAAAAATATATACTGGTTAAAGCATTTCGAAAAATG
The DNA here is from genome assembly GCF_000696795.3 of Halyomorpha halys. Classification (NCBI taxonomy): domain Eukaryota; kingdom Metazoa; phylum Arthropoda; class Insecta; order Hemiptera; family Pentatomidae; genus Halyomorpha; species Halyomorpha halys. Next base: position 3,512,166 of record NW_027116287.1, read on the forward strand.
CCTAAAGCGAGAAATAAAATTTATGTTCAGCTGTAAAAACTTTTAGCCTTTTAATTACTCATTCAAAAACAAAAACTTAATTTTTTTAAGGTCGTCAAACTTTAAATTTTATTTTTAGCATTTGTGTTTTTGAGTATAAAGTGCTACTCGTTACTCGAGTATAAAGTCTACACGTCTGTATCCATGCTTATTGTTACCGAACTAAGATCACGTTTATTAAATGTATTTTTATGTAAATACAGTTGTTAATTTCAATAAGTAAATAGGAAAAAAAATGTTTTTGGTCACTAGGTTTCCCTCTGTGTTCTTCATATCTAATACTAATGTTAAATAATATATATCTTATTATAATTCTGATTTGTGGGTGGACTGAGGTAATTTAACATATGTATTCTTTGGAAACTAATACCCCTTGAAAAGTTTTAATTTTAAGTTTGGAAATATGTAAAATCAAAAATCTGTCATTTTCCGTTCAACGTATATGGTTTTCTTCAGGCCAATTTGTTTTTAGATCTAGAACCAAAATCACGGGTTACCTGGCAATGTTCCTTTGAATTCGTCTGCTTTTTAGTTTAAAAAATGGCGCCCGATTTTATATTTCTTATATCTGAAATATTTATGAGGAAAAATATGTTTTGGAATCATTTTGTTTTCCGAATAGGTGGACCGAAGTACCTACTACCACTGGTGCTTTTTTTAGCATATTTTTTAAAAATATAATA
>NW_027116287.1:3512937-3518233 GCF_000696795.3 Halyomorpha halys
ATATAACTATAAATAATGATTATGAAGCATATCTCTCTATGATATAAAAAGTTTTTAGTAATCACCGTGTATTATTTTATTTTACACATAAATAAATTTTAGTATAAATTAAAATTCTGGGAGATTTTTTTTTTCTGTTTGCACTATATTGAATAAAATAATACAGAGTACATGTGAATTATAGTTATCAATTGCGAGTTGCATAATTAAATGAACAGTTGTATAATTTGTAATATAATATTAAAAACCTTTATCTTATTTCATTATTCTTATTCTCATTATAACAATTTAATACAATTACCTCCATTACTCCATGGGAATTTATTTGAGACCATATCCCCTTCAATTAGGTTCTGGGATAATGCGGACATTCTCCTCTTTCGGTCCAAGGATATAAGGTTTCGAAAAGAAGGGGGAATAAAACAGTAAAGAAAGCTGTTACTTGGAAGCAGATCTAGTTTCAAAGTGAAAATTGAAATTAATCCTTTGTTCTTTTTGTTTTATGAAATAATGTGTGGAACGAGATATTCCAGGCAGCGTGCGTTTTCTCGCAAACGGCATCATTCATTTTTATGTGATATTCTTTAGGAAACCGTACTAAAAAAATAATATTAACTTTATTAATCACTTTATTTATTTATTACCAACTTCGCCTGTCTTTTGAGCAACAGAGATGTGCAGCTATAGTTCAATGTTACACATGTATCCTTTACATCGAATTTTCCGAATGTAAGGTTAAGTCGTCTGCACCTCCTTCATGCGCTTGGCTTCAAGAGGCTGGTGTTCTTTGACGAAGTCGAAGTAGATTGATCCAGCAATAGTTAACAAATTCCTAGTAATACAGGTAGTTTTCTTCGGTTATTAGCTGAGGAAAATTGTCTTGTGCAAGGGAGTAGGTAGATGTCTTCCTTAACAATATAATTCGATATCTACATATATTTTTTAATAAATCTATTGATGACAAATTACACGCATTTCTCAATTCAAGTCCTTTGACTCACTTAGTCGTTTCACTAATCAAAATATTAATATGTAATCTATTTACAATTATTAAAATTTAATACAATACTTTTTATAATTTATTAGTATTTACTAGTATATTTATTATACTATTTATTATTAGTATACTTATTTATTAGTATATTTACTTTATATATAAAAAGTAATTTTAGGAATTAAAACGGAAATGCCTAGACTTTGTTTACATACTGGCATAAAACTACCAGTACGTCAAAATTGAATGTTTATCGGAGAGAGTTGGTTGTTTCAAACTGATGTATTATCAATATTAAAATATAATTCGATTTATAGGGGGAAGCCCTGTGGCTAAAACTTTTTCTATTACATTTAGCCTTGTGTACCGGTAGAATTTGTTGTATTAAATATTTTATATAGTTACTCTCTTAATTTTTAAATTATTTGTAACAATTATATAATATATTGAAAATGTTATGAAAATGTTGTAAAGGAATAATTTTTTTTAATTTATTTAATACCAGATCGGCCTGATGGGCCTTACATGGTTGTTAAGAGGTACATTAATTTTTTTTTTACAATTGATTATGGGGGGATATAGTCTCATACAAATGATATCTCTAACTATATACAATGTTATAAAAAAAACCAAAATAAAAAATTAAGATAAATAGATCAAAATAATAATTTTTGATAAAAGATAAAAGTAAAGTTAATAAAAAAAACAATTTATACATTCAACAAAATAAATAATTGACTTGTAATGGAAAAATAAAGAGAGTGAATTAAAGAAAAAGATGAAGGAAAAAAATAAATAAAGGTAAAATAAAATTTTTGAGTGACAATAATAGAACTGACAAATATAGAATTTATACCAGAATGTCCTGGAGCAGCTTCAGTCTTCGGGTTGTGGTTGGGTTTCCCAAGTTGCTGGTCACTGCTCCTTTAACTGTAGGTAAATGAAAGTGGAACTTCATGAACCTTTAATGCTATTTTATTAAAACCTTATTATTTGCTTATTTTCCTGGGCTTCAATGTATTAAACACCATGAAGGGTTGAAAATTTGTATGATTGTAGAGAAATAGTATATATAGAAGGTCGTAGCATTTTTCTCTCCCCTCTTCTCTACCCTCCATTTTCTTGCGGTTTTTAAGCAATAATAAAACAATTAAATCACTTTCAACTATCTATTTTCCGAACAAAGATGCGGGTAAAATGGATTTCACATTTTTGTTATATTTTGGCCTATTCTATTGTTTGTTTTTTTTAACTTATTCATCTTTACTCTAGTCAATATAATTAAATCTATTTTGAATGATATAACTCCTGGAAGTATTTTTATGAGCTTATTTAAAATTATGCTTATTTCCAGCTATTCATCAACTGAAGTAATTTTTCTTCGGCTTTTATATTTGGAATGTGTAAATTAATATTTTACAAAATATTGAATTTTTTAAAAAATATATCAATATAAAAGTTTCATTCACATTTGGTCAAAATATATTATTTCTTTTATTAAATTAAAACCAAATTTTAAATTACCTCATTTTGAATTATCCAAGAGAAACACTGTCTGTCACTAAGGTATATTAAAATTTCTTGTGTCTGTTTTATAGTTTATTGCATTATTGTCATTTTAAAGTAATTTCTTATAAGAAGATTCTTTTCTGTATATATTATTTTTACGTTCTGAAAAATAAAAATTATTATATCCTTTGGCATAAACGCATATATGGGAAGAAATGAGTTAATTTATTGGGAAATTTACTTCACAGGTCTTTATAATTAAGTTTAAATTTTAAATCTTTTTTTCGGCCAAGACTCCCATTGGAGTCTAATACTGCCTAACCATGGTTGGGGGTCAAAGTTTTTCATTTTGTGGGACCACCGCTTAGTGAAAAAAGTCAACGCTCAAAGACCGGATTCGAATCGGCACCCCCAATAGACATAAAACTAGGAAGACTGTGTCTTAACCACTGAGCTACGGGCTGCCCAATTTTGAATCTTATACGTGTTTGTAGTAAAATCGTTTTTGCTATAAATGTTTTCTAATTTATTTTTTATTTATCTAATATTTACTTAATACTTTATACGGTATTATTTCTTCTCTAGACTTACTCTCTAAGGTTACGACTTACTCTAAAATCGATCTGTATTCCTGTTATTCCTTGACCTATAAACTTCGTGCCTAAGCAAAACTGACTATAAGCCCATCCCCACACATGAACTTCTCATGGTATAATCGTCTTAGCTTTCTGTAGATGAGAACTGCCGTGATATTATCTTCGTTGCATGGTAATTTATAGTGGTTCTAAATTTTCCAAATCATTATCTCGTAGGAGAGAATAGTACATCAAATAGCTATGCAGTCGCATCATATTACAGTGATTTCATTTTCATTTTATAAAATCTGAAAATAAATTTTTTTAAAAAATAGCAAAATGAGTTTACTTTCGACAAAATTTTTGAGATAAGTAAGAAGTAGTCCTGCGTGCCTAACCGTACAGCCTGTTCGGTCTAACTTGAGTCTATCTGTAAAAATGTAAAAGTTTTGTGGCTAACTTAATAATTGAATTCGTAATACTACAATATTTAAATGATTAAATTGTAAAAAAAAAAATCAGGAATTTCGAATGTTCCAATTTTAGTATTAAGGTATTTGAAATCTGATCTCACTTTGCTGGCTGGATGAAATCTGGTACTCGCAACAGAGTGATTGACATTAATGAACATGTGAGACGAAGCTGACTGTACGATCGGCTAAAATATTAGTGATCACGCAGGGAAAAAATAAGTGTTTCAAAAATAATTTACAAACGTTAAAAAAGCAAAAATCTGTTTCCCTGATTTTTTGCTGATACAGTTGGTACAAGAGCCTAAGAGGGGAAAAAGTATATTATATCACCTAAATTTTAATTACTTTAATGAACACTATGTATAATTACTAGTCAAAATGGATGATTCTGCAAAGTATAGGTAGTGGCAACGAAAAATGGCGCCTGTGTCAAAACGTTAAAAAAAATAATTCTTCATTTAGAGCTCCATACTGTTAAAATTATTTACAACACGAAAAAACCTAATATCATACATACTTAAGTATACTAAATTATGAATCCTCATTTCATAAAGAAAAAACAATCATAAAAAATTTACAAAATATTAAAACTTAGTGAATTTAATGAAGAAAATATATTTTTCATGGTATTTGCTACTCACACACACTCAAGGAGTACAAGTATACATGTTCACCCATATTATATCTCAACGTTTTATAACAGTATATTAATCGAGGGTGTAAAGCAATTTATTTTTATATAAATTTTGATAATAAATTCAATTTTAAGATGAATTTATATCGGAGACTTTTTTTAATTTTCACATTCCAATTCTGATTCTTATAAGAAATTGAGTGCTTAAAACATTTTGTTCTTTAGGTTTCTTCGATTTTTCTTATCGTTTACACGCAAAATCCTTTAACACCTTTTGGTTTTTGGCGATGCTCTTTTTAAGATCGTGTCTGATCACAAAAGTCTCCAATATAGATTCGTCTTATAATTTGATTTAATATCAACACAAAAGTGTCCAGTTCCATTGAAAATTACAGAGTTGGTTGCACAAGAGAAGAGCTGGAGATGGTTAGAAAATTAACGGCTCTCTCAAAAGTTTCATATGCCTTGACACTGAGAAAATCAAATATAATTTATAAAATTTTGAAAATAATTGGGAGGGGGAGGTAGTTCATTTATCGTAGGATATTGAGATATATAAAATACAATTTTAGTCTATTTTGCAGTTGAAATACCTATTGGACTATCCTTGTATTATGTACTCTATTTTCCAGTTAAAGTTTTAAATAGTTCCCGAACTCATTTTCTACAATCCCTGATGAAGATAATATCATATCCAAGTTCCTAATGAACTTGATATTAAGTTAACTGAAGTTGCCTCTTTTCGACTCAGGTATATCCCTGCTTGAGTACTTTTATGCCCTAAGGACTTCTTCATCAAGAATCTTATTAATTTGAAGATCTTACTCGTTATCCTTCCTATATTGTTTGGAATGTATTGACCTTTATCGGCCTTATTGACTTTCATCTGATAATTTATCAGTCCTTGAAAATCCATTTTATAATTATTTTATTTTTATACAAGATCGGCCTGGTGGGCCTTACATGCTTGATATAACTTATATTATATATAATTTTTTTTTAACAGTTGATTATGAGTGGGTATAGTCATACAAATGACATCCCTAACTATATACAATGTTCTTATTAAAAGAAAAAAAAGAAAATAAATAGATAAGAATAATGCTTCTTA
>NW_027116287.1:3518488-3522495 GCF_000696795.3 Halyomorpha halys
GATGCAATTGGCTATTTCTTATGAACCAAGGAGCATTAACTGCGATTCTTAGGACTTTATTTTGAAAAGATTGCAGTTTTTACTTTTCGTGAAGGATGCCGCTCCCCAGACTTCACAGCCGTACATCAACAGTGGTCTGAGGATTGTTTTAAATATAAGAACAGTTGTTTCTGGTTTTAGTTTGGAATATCTGTTTAGGATAGGATATAGCATTGCATTCCTAACCTAAAATCCATTTCTTTCTTTAGGAACTACTTTTTATCATTTTTTTTCTTCTAAGAACGTTGGTAATTTTAACTGGACATAACTATTTAACTAATGTTCAATCAAATAATTTTATGTAGGCTTTTCAATTAATTATATAGTAGTTTGCATACACTTGCAGTTTGAAATAAACCTTCTTTTTATAAGAAATATTTTTTTAATTTGTTAAAATTTATGATATAATTACCAATATGAAATTGGCGAATGAACACAATTTTCCTTATTTAAATATATTAGTTTATTACTTAGACAACAACGTTTGGGGGTTATTCCCCATCTTAACGTTGCTGATTAACTTGTTTCTATAATATATAATTAACTCCTTATTTGTCACTTCAATATTAAACATATTATTGTCAATAATTAAAACTTTTTATAATAATCAACTATTACACATTTTTAAATCAAGGAGAATACTCTTGAAAATGTGTAATAGTCATTATTATAAAAAGTTTCAATTATTGATAATAATATGTTTAATATTAGCATGAAGTGACAAATAAGGAGTTAATTATGTACTATATAAAAAAGTTAATCAGCAACGTTAAGATGGGGGATAACCCCGAAACGTTTTTGTGTATGTAATAAAGTAATATATTTAAATAAAGAATATTGTTTTCATTCACCAATTTCATATTCACCAGTTTCTAGAAACTCTTCCAGTATGAGATCATTAATTTAAGATATAATTATCATAATTGCAATTATGGACTTTACAATGTACTTTACTTAATTTTACTAATTTAATAAGCATATTACGTCATAAAGAATACTTTATCTCCATAAAGCAAAAGTACAAACACATTACACCTATACAAATAGAGGACTTCAAAACACAAAGCATAACAGTGCCTCGGCTTCTTTAACATTCAAATTCCATTTTATTCTCTTATTCATTTTTACTATGGAAGTATGGAAATTCATATGAAATGCCCCAGTACACAGCCTCAACAATTTATGGAGTTTTCAAATATTTATTTCAGAGGCAATGGAGAAAAAAAAAGCTCATCCGAATCGAATTATTAGTGGATTAATTTTTTTTTTTACTGTATAGGAAATTTGTATGAGAATAGAATTGGTTCTGACATGTGCTTTTTTGGGGTTTCACCTTTGGTTTTAAATAATCAATGAAACAATAAAAATATATCCGTTTTTGTTGATATATTCTATCCCTTAATATTTGCTTAGTTTCACCTATTTTGACACCTAGATTGATGGACAATTTAAACATAAAATTCCATGTTATATATTAATCCCGATTGACTTTTTATTTCAATTTTGTCCTTTAAATTGCTATAATAATTTTTAATTTTATTGTTAGGTCTATAACATAACATTTTTTTTTTACTGTATAGGAAATTTGTATGAGAATAGAATTGGTTTAGACATGTGCCTTTTCGGGGTTTCATCTTTGGTTTTAAATAATCAATGAAACAATATAAATATATCCGTTTTTACACGCCCTTTATATATTGATACATTTTATTACTTTTTGGGCTCTCATTATTTTACAATTTACACCTTTTTATGTTAGTTTTTTTATTCTCACATTGACTATTTTATCTCTACGATCTTTTGACCTTTAGATTTCTGTTTATATAACGTCTTTTTGCCGACCTCCACTCTAGTGGCTTTTCCTGCAATTTATTACAATGTAGCCTGGATTCTCCTCCTATCACCTTAGTCTCGCATTTCTTACTTTCTTCATTCCCCTTTCTACATTTATTTTCTTCTTATCCCCTGTTCTTTCCTGATTTCTTTAACTGATTTTTTCCACTGTATCATAAATAATAATGTTATCAATCTACTATTGTATTGTCCATAGTTAGTAATCAACTAATTTATATTTTCATTCCACTATTGTATATATTTCCAACTTTTTTAGTCTATTATTTATTTTATTTTATATATTTGTATTTATTTATTTTTATTATTATTATATATAGTTTTATCTATTTTAATTTTATTTATATGATTTTTTTCTCTCTCTAAATGATGGTTGTTGTCTTTTTGTTTTTATAGCCCTGATGAAGACCTGAAAATCAGGTCGAAACGTCGGCATAAATAATTTTTTTTTTTATTCATGTTGTTCCTTTGCTGACCGCACCTCCGACCATCTTCTCCAATCAGTAATCTACGGTCAACTATATAATCCTCATTAACAATAAAAATAATGCTTATTTGTTTTCGATAAAAAATATGGGTAGGGTGACAATGCGCTGCTGCTCACTACATTTTATTTCTTATGCTTAGGTATTTTAAGGGGTTGATTTACTGTTAAAAATAGCAATAATGGGGTCCTAAGTAATGAAGGACAGGGACATTGTGTAGGCTGTCTGGGAAAGAAGCCCCCAGCTTTTCCGGTTCGTGGAAAATCAAAAAACACCTTTAAGCCATTGTGAGCACGGCGAACAATTTAAAAGTGTCTGGCCCACAGTCTGTGGAAAAGAATAATCAGAAAAGGACAAATTTCTGAATGCCCAATTACAGACTCAGAAGGCTGAATAAGAGAACTTCTTTTTTTTTTTTCTTTAGTTATTTATGAATGAAAAACATTCATTCAGGACACACTGATTAGTACAAGAGCCGGGAAGAAAAAAAGGCAGTTATTTCACCCCAATTTTTTATTACTTTAATGAAAACTATGTATAATTACTAGTCAAAACTTATGAGTATGAAAAGTATAGGTAGGGGGAATGAAAAATGATGACTGTTTCAAAACCTTAAAAAACATTTTAAGTTTTCATTCGGAGCTCTATATCTTAAAAACTAACAACACTAGAAAATTTAAAATAACATTATTTAAAGGAGACTAAATATGAGCCCTAATAGAGCTATTTACGTCCAGTAGTTCCTGAGATAAAGCTTTTAAAAAGCAACATTTCTTCAAAATCTACTGAAAGATTAGCAGTTAGTTCATTTATTTTGAGAAATCTCTATCTCAGGAACTATGTGACGTATAGATGTCTATTAGCACTCAAACACAAAATGGTGGCTCGTTCAAAACATTAAAAAAAATATATTTTTCATTCGGAGCTCTATATTTTCAAAAATACCAACAATAGAAAACCTAAAAGAATATCATTTAAAAACTAGTACATTTGCTAATATATAAACCCTAATAGAGCTATTTATACTGAATAATTCTCGAGATATAGTTTGTTCAAAAGCAATATTTTGTAATTTAAAAAAAAAAAAAAAAATTTATAAGAAGGTGGTCAGGGTTGCGGTCAAAAGTGAAACAAAAATAGTTAACAACTATTTATTTTCCGACGTTTCGCCCCACTTTGCAGGGCTTCATTCTTTCCTATATTCGAAAATTCTGTCCTAACAACTAGAAATCAACATTTTGGGAATGATTTCTTAAAATAATTTATGTTAAATTACGTTTGTCTATGTTTCATATAATATATTAAAATTAACCAATATTTAATTTAAAATTAATTCTTTTATTTGTAAAGAATTTTTTTCTGCTAAAGTTTGTTTTTCTGCCAACAACTAATTTATATAATATTAAGAAATAATACGGTGTTGATAATTTAGCTGATAGTAGTATAATAAAATCTTCAAATAAAATAATTCATTATTTATTAAATAAAACCAAAAATTGTATCCAATTCTGTCTCAACACTTTATTTCTCACTAGTCCAACGTTTCGGCCATTCCAGCCATCTTCAAGGACATCTTCAATACAAATCTCCTCCTCACATTAATTCACAATTTCTATTGCAGGCTATTCTGCC
>NW_027116287.1:3522545-3531928 GCF_000696795.3 Halyomorpha halys
CAGCCATCTTCAAGGACATCTTCAATACAAATCTCCTCCTCACATTAATTCACAATTTCTATTGCAGGCTATTCTGCCCAGGTCATTTTCTTTATCCTATTTATTTAAAATTTAAAACCATTAACATTTATTTTTCTCTATAAAATTATCAACAATATAAAATATACCACCATATAACAAACTATTTATAACTTAATATTAATAAATAGTTTGTTATATGGTGGTATATTTTATATTGTTGATAATTTTATAGAGAAAAATAAATGTTAATGGTTTTAAATTTTAAATAAATAGTATAAAGAAAATGACCTGGGCAGAATAGCCTGCAATAGACATTGTGAATTAATGTGAGGAGGAGATTTGTATTGAAGATGTCCTTGAAGATGGCTGGAATGGCCGAAACGTTGGACTAGTAAGAAATAAAGTGTTGAGACAGTATTGGATACAATTTTTGGTTTTATTTAATAAATAATTACCTTGTCTCAAAAAATTTTGAAATAATATAATTTATGGAAAAATTAATTTTAGTACCTTTTCTGCTGCCTTTTGTTAGTTATAAAATACATATTTTTGAAATCATATAAAGTATTTTCGTGCAATATGATTTTTTATATTTGAAACCTTATATTTCCTGAAAAATTATATTAATTTAATTATAAGCTAAGGATAGCTTATTAGTATAATTCTCTAATATTTTATTATCCCATAGGGTAATTTATACTGAAAATACTGAAAACTACCTGGGCAGAATAGCCTGCAGAAAAATTGTTAAATAATTTAAGTGACTGTTAATTGGTTAATGTTAATCACAAAAATAGTTAAAAATCAATGCGTAATAAAAGCTGTCTTGTGATAGATTGTCTTTAAAGGTAGCCAAATTGGCCGAAACATTGGACTTTTGAGAAAATAAAGAATGTTTTGAGACTTTAGTTAGGATAAAATTGATTTTATTTGAACAATAATAACCAGTCTCAAGAGAGTGAAAATAATATAAATAATTGAATTCCTACGTTATTACTTTGAACGTAAAACATGAATATGGTGTAAAAATCTAATTATCTTATATTTATTGAAATAATATAATTTAAAATAATTCAGTTTAGATGAAATAGTTTACAAATATAGGTTAGTTGAGTATGACAGCTCATCGCTTATAACGCATCTTAAAGAGGACAGACGTGGGAGCCACATGTCAAACAGAGACGTCTAAGCTTAAACAATAGACAAAAGCTCTTGTAGTGAACTCCTTGATATACGATCAGCACTCAACTTATACCATGAACTTACACTATTAAAGCTTCAAGCAGCGACTTAAACTGACAGGGACAAACGTACTTTCATTGTTAGACAAATAAACTACGCAGTAGGGCTTTCCTCGACTCTAAAGGTCTTATTACGATGGTATTTACTTCAGTTTAGCTCTATTGACGAAACTGATATAACTGTAAATGGAATGTTAATTATTTTAGCGTTAATGACAGTAATTTCAATTTAAAAGTACTAAACATTACAAAAATCATCAGCCGCTTCTTGTTAAGTAGACCAAAAAACTTTGGTTTAGCAAAAATTAAGTCAGATTTGCTTTTAGCTTCTTTTGAATTTTCATATAAATCAAAAATTATAAATTTTTGGGGGATATTTTTTTCTTATGTCCCGCTTTAACAAAATAAATTCATAGCTCCTGACAATGTTATCGAAATCCAACGTTAGTTATAGTAACAACTATTGGAAAGCTGAATTTCCGCTGTTTTAAACATAGGAATATATTTTAGATTTTATGACATTCTCTGAGGTAAAAAGGGAGCGTGAGTAGCCCCGTGGTAAGGCACTTGGCTACTATCTCCAAGGACCCAGGTTGAAATCCGGCTGGGCAGAAAATTGTTTCTGTTAAACTCGTGAGTCAAATCTAGTGGGTTCTGGAGCCCTCTAGAGGTCCACCCAGCCTCTTAAATTGGGTACCTTTAATAAGGAAACATCTGGTGTTTGAGCGTGATTCTGACCATATCACCTCCTTGCACAAACAATCGTTGGTCTAGTAACAGTACTTCCTTACAAAGTACTGAACCCCTGACCCTTCATGGGTTGTGGCGGTACAGCTTTTAATTTTTAATGGGGTAATAAGCAAGTTTAAAGTAAAGAAAATTTTCTCAAATGTTTCATTTTATATCTTCGGTTATAATCTGTTTGCGGATACACATTTTGTTTGTGTTTTCGTGCAGTTTAGCAGGCTTCGTACAGATTGGTGCCATCGTCCTGTTATAGACATTTTTATGATTTTATAAAAAAAATTAAAGACCAAAAAAAGAAATTTTATTTTTGATTACTATGAAAATTCGTATCTAGGGATTTTCGAGGTGTGAAAAACGAACTTGATTTCTGGATAAAAAAAATATTTTGTCTGACTTTCCTAATTTTGTTGATCTAAATAATTGTAATACTGTGATGTTATTATATCATTGTGAGGTAATAATATACACATCTATTTCTGACGTAGAACGACAAAAAAATATATTCAGTTGTGTTATTTGAGTTTAAACGTATTCAAAATCAAAAAAATAAAAAATAAATAAAATCTGTACCCTACAACCCTTGAAGGGTCAGGGTTTCAGTACTTTGTAAGGAAATATTGTCTACTAGACCAACGGTTGTGCAAGGAGGTGATTTGGTCATAATCACGCTCGACCGCCAGATTTTTATTCAATTATGGGTACCCAATTTAAGAGGCTTGGGGCACACCCAGGAGGGCTGCTGAACCAACAGGAGTTGACTCACGGCTACAGTGTAACAGAAAACTATTTTCTGCCCAGCCGGATTCCAACTCAGATCCTTGGAGTTAGTAGCCACGCACCTTATCACGGGGCCTTAATATTTAAAAAAATATTACTAATACTTCCAGTTCATCTCTAGTGCATCTAACCATAAAATGTCTAATCAAAAAATATATTTTCAATTAAGGATTAATTTGCAGCATTTAATTCTTAATTGTCTTTATCTCCGTGATTTTTACTTACCGGTGTATTCTGAAGGCGTAAATTCCCCAAATTTCGAAATTTATTTATTTTTTTAATCATTTGCGGACAGACGCTACGGAATATGAAAAAAATGCCAAGGCAAAATTGATTAAAAATTTAACTTCCCGGTATAAATCGTAATAATAATTGAGAATCCTTCATCATAAAAATTGGTCACCATGATTGAGTTCTCTTGAAGTTCTCTCGGCCGGCCGAGCATATTCATATTGTGTTGAACGGAAAGAGGTTAAAAAATAGACTTCACTATTAATAAAAACTTCATTTATCATTACATAAGACTTACGAAGTTTTATTTTAAAATTCTCGAAGCTAAAGAGAGAAAGGAGGGGAGGTATCAATCTAATCTTGATCATCCAGTGTACATTTATGTCTTTCCTATGAACTTTATTTTATACCTAATTTATTATATTTATATCGTAATAATGTAAAATAAATAAACTTTCACTACATAAAATCGTCTTGTTTGCTAATTACTATTAAAAGAATTATTTTAATTAAAAATAACACTCTAGCAAAGAAAAAACATTGCCTAAAGACTTAATTTCAAATATTACTTCCTTAATTCTGGTAAGTTCCCTCCCCCTGCTTCTTATGAATATTAAGAAAATTTCCTCTCAATTACCGGAAGAATTCTGTTAATTAATTTTCACACCTAAGCAAAAAGATATTCTGTAGGGAGAGAACTCCGGATATATTTTTTAATTATTTTTCTTTAAATATTTTCTAATTATATATTTTCTTCATTATATAAAATATTTAATGTTATGTATGTGTTAATATTGTAGGATTTAGTGTTTTTAAAACCTACTATATATTATATATATAGTTTCTAAATCTTTCCTACCGGAGTCGCTAAATCAGTAAATCAATCTGGAAGATTGGTTTTAAAAAAGAATATTAAATTTAAAAAATGTTACAATAAAGGTGCAAATATAGTTTAAATCTAATTGTGGACTGGTTAAAACCATGCGTTCGTGATAATTCCATTTTTTTAGTTAAAATCCAATTGATGTAGCATTCAGATAAATCGAATACAGGTGTGAAACCTAACGCAAGATTTTTACACCAGATTCACATTTTACGTTTAAAGTTATAACTTAGGAATTCAATTATTTATATTCTTTTCACTCTCTTGAGACTGGTTATTATTGTTCAAATAAAATCAATTTTATCCAAACTAAAGTCTCAAAACAATCTTCATTTTCTCAAAAGTCCAACGTTTCGGCCAATTTGGCTACCTTTAAGGACAATCTATCATAAGACAGCTTTTATTACACATTGATTTGTAACTATTTTTGTAATTAACATTATTATTAATAATTAACAAACCTTAGAAACCAATTAACAGTCACCTAAATTATTTAACAATTTTTCTGCTCAGATATATTTTCAGTATAAATTACCCTATGAGATAATAAAATATTAGGGCATTACACTAATAAGCTATCCTTAGCTTATAATTAAATTAATATAATTTTTAAGGATGTAAGGTTTCAAATATAAAAAATCTTATTGCACGAAAATACGAATTTTTAACTGATTTCAAAAATATGTATTTTATAACTAACAAAAGGCAACAGAAAAGGTGCTAAAATTAATTTTTCCAGATAAATTTCAAAGTAGTCTGAGCGTTTGGCATTTTAAAAAAATAATAAGTTTATTGAGCAATAAATAATATTTTAAATACTAATTTCGAAATTTGGATATTAATTTCAATTAGCATTTTTTTTTTTAAATCCCGAAATAATATACAATATTTTTTAAAATTTATTTATTGTAATTTGCAACTGTACAAAAAAAATTACAATAAGTAAATATGTGGAATATTTCAAATACTTGAAAATCTTGGGAAGAAATCACCCAGTGGTGGTACTACAAACATTAGTTTAAATTAGAAGGTCCCATGGCCATCTTTTCGGACGCCTCTGAGGATTGTTAATAATGAGAGATTTTCTATTTCGGGCCTAATCTGCAACGAAAGGTCTTTGTGGATGAATTTATTTGTGACGTAATAAGGAACATCAAGGATTTTACGGAGGATTTTGGATTGGATACAGGAGGAATTTGATGGTTTGGTAGAGCCCCAGAGCTCAATTCCGTATGTCCAAATTGGTTATCATATATAATAGTATATAATAATTTTTTGTAGTGAATGGAAGCTTAGAGCGTTTGTCAAGTAGGTATTGTAGCAATCGAAATCTACGAGCAGTTTCTTGTCGTTTCAGTCTTGTATGGGTATTCCAAGTAAGTCTCTTGTCGAGATGAAGTCTTAAGTAGCGAATGTGTTCAACAGGCGTTAGTGTAATATTTAAAAAGGATACTGTAGGACAGGAGGGTAGAGGTTTACGACGAAGGTACAATATTTTTAATGTATATCTGGAAGGAGATGGTTTGAATGCGTTAAAAAAACCTTTATGTTAAAAATTTTATATTTGATATAGAAAACAATTTAATTCATATATTTGTCCCTTTAGTTGATTATGGACAAGGAGGAAAATTCCATACAAAATATACTTCATTGAATTTATTCCCACGCAAACTAAAAAAAAATTGAGTTATAGATGGTCCTGGTAGGTCAAAGAAAAAACTTTAATAGTCATTAAAATTTTTAATGACTATTTGAGTTTTTTTTCTTTGACCACACCCGGACCATATTAATTTTATGTCACACAAGGTCAATCATCGACGTTCGAGTAAAGAAAATGAGATATTAAAACTTTGGAACCTAACGATATTGTTGGTCAAATCAAATGCTCCTTTCAAAAAGAAAAATATTTAAATGAAATTTTTGTGAAGACATTGAGGAAATCACCACGCCGAACTGATACTAAGATATTACTATCTAATCGAGTGACTAATGAGCCATCTATTGCTTCACATCCTTCGTCGTATGTTAGTTAATATTTCCAAGTAATTAACGCTTACCTTAAATATCAACTTAATTAACTGCGAATGTTATCAGGTAATTTACCTTGGATGCCTTATCGTCGTGTAGTGTAAGACATGGTGTAATTATATAATGTACAATGTCATATGTAGATTGATAAGGGGGTCTCCTCTGTCTATACTGTAACTTACAATGCGTGAAATCGTTATATATAAAGGCCTAAAATTATTAATTTATTAATTAACGTGTTAAATAGTGTTATGATTTCCTTATTCATATAATTATATTTTTATGATTGATAGTTGGTTGTAATTTATTTTTTATTATATTACTTTGTTAAACTCAGGAAACCTCCCTGGGGCCCAGCTTTATAAAGTATAGGGAGTACCTCGTCATTTATTGGGTTTATAGATAAACCTGGTGCTTGGGGCCGTTGTAGCTGAGAGAATCAAGGCGTTACCTTAGCAACCTCATGTCTGCAACGGCACTGGTTCGATTCCAGCTTGGGCTGGTTGACGTTTATCTCATCTCGAATCCACGGAATGGAAACTCGACCCTTTCAACTGGTGGTTCAACGTAGTTGCTGACTGACCATATCACCTTCTAGTATAACCATTAATTCGGAATATAATGTAAAGGTTTTTTCAAGGTTAAATTCCACGATGAATAATGATAATATTTAGGCTTTTTGTAATTTTTTTTTCATTACAAACATCTTTTATTTTTTTTAATTTTAAAGAACGTCTTAAAATTATTTTAATTCTGTCGTTACTTCTTTTTTTTCATTTTTATAAATTAAAATATATGTTGTAATAGGTTTTTGTAATTGGTTTCACTTATAAAGTAAAGCCCTTGTTCTCTGTTTATTTCTATGTTGTATCTATAGAAACTTTATGACAAAGAGAGACTACTACACGGGAAATCACTAATTTCAATAAAATGTTTTAGTGACACTAAGTGGAAAAGTATTAGGTACTTCGAGAGATCTTGTCATTGTACCTTAGGAGCCGAGAAAAAAAAATTAAATGATTTTAAATATTTTTCATATTATCGTATGCCACCTTAGCTCTGCATGTATTTAATGATTATTATATACCAATTTATTTGTTGTTTTTTTTTTTTTGTTGAATAAGGACAAGAGATTGTTTATTGTATTAAAAAAGCCTAACTTTTTTTTTAAATATAATTTTAGAAAATTTTTTTTTTCTTTTGTTTTTTCACGAAGAATAAGAACAAATAATTGTTTGATCGTAATTAATGAATAATTAAATTTACTAACGTAATTGGTTTAGAGAAAAATTAATTCAGAATCTTTTGAGTCTCTTAAATATTCAACTTTATATGAATCAAAAATTATAAATTTTTGGACTTATTATATGAACACCAACGTTCTGTGCACATAAAAAAAAAATGCCTGACTTCTCACAATTTCATTCAATTCCAACGTCACTATAATTTTTGGAAATCTAAATTCCTACTCTTCTAAAATATCAATATATCTTAGATTTTTTTCTATAATGAAGAACAATTATTTTAATAAAGTATAACTACTCATATATTTTATTTTATATTGGTTATTGTTTGTATATATAGTTATTGTAGCATTTCGAGCAAATTAAATGGTCCTAAAACGCTTGCAAGTTTTGTGTAGATTTGTGGATTAAAGTAATTGCATTTTTAATTAGAAACAAATGCACGTCACAATGCATGTAAATACGAATTTTCGGTGTTTTATTGTGCGAAAAACTAAGAAAGAATTTATTTCTCCGTAAAATGAAGTATTTTATCTCTCCTAAAATTGTTTTGTGGGATAATAATATACCAAATAATTTGTTTTCTGATGTAGAATAACAATAAAATATTGTCTATTGTATTAAAAGTAAATACAGAAAAAAACACATATTAATAAAACAAGTCGAGTTTAGTGTCCCTAAAATCTGCTGAACACCATTTTTATGTTATATTAGAAGAACATTTATAATTAAAGCTATATTCGTTTTAAAAATAACTTAAGAGAGATACATAAATAAATAAGAAACTCAAGGTTGAATAAGTAATCATTACATCGAGAGAGGGGGAGAGTGTAATTGCGAACTTCCTTAAGACGATATTCCCCAATAGTGGTTAACATAAAACTGAAGAAAAAAAAGTTTGCTTTCATACGTATTATAAAATTGTTAACAACACAATTATTTAAAAACACTCATCATACCCTTAAATATTTTTAATATAATCAAATGATTTTTCAAGTATTGTTCTGGTCTCTAAGAATAAACGATAGCTATTTTCTTGGTATCTCCTCTCTCCCTCTTCCGGCTCCCTAAAACAAAATTGTATTGAAACTCGATTTCCTCTTGGGCTCCTACAAATTTAGTTTGTTATATGCAATAAAAAATTATTTATAAATACATTGCATATCATAAACTTATTTGTTTTGTTATGAAATCATGTTTTTATTTAAAAGAATGACAACTAGATCAATATTTAGAAAAAAAAGAAGTCATTGTAAGTAATAATAACCAAATGCGGTTTAGTTTAAATTAGATATCTGGAAGATACGGAAAGGTTTTTTATTACAAATATAAAAATCATAATCTGGATTATCTCTAAGGAAGTCTGGTGAGTCAATTCATTTAAAATTTATTGAATCTATATCAAAAATTTATTAAATACGCAATTAATGAAAACAGAAAAAAAACAATCCTAATAAAAAAATATACAGACGACTTAATAATCATAACAAAGAAAGACTGCTTCCAAGAAATTTTGAAATTATACAATCGGTTCCACAAAAGAATAGAATTCACAGTTGAAGTACCTCAAAATAACAAAATAAGATTTCTGGACATGGACATAATCATAGATGGACAAAAAATAACCACAAAGTGGACTAAAAAAACTAATACAAGCAATAGATAACTAAATTTCTTTTCAAATCACCCACAATACCAAAAAGAAAACATTGCAAAAAATTTAATAGACAGAGCAATAAACTTATCTGACAATATTTACACAAAAGATATTAAGACTGACGTATACACCATGTAATGGAAAACTTCTATCCCAAAAGATTGATAAACAGATTATGGTACAATAAAATTAATAATAAACATACAACCAGAAACAACACTGAAAGTAGAACATCGAAAGAAAGAAAAGTAACGAGAAGAACAAAGAAAGATAGAATAGAAACACCAAGTCAAAAAAGAATCACTGAATTTTATAAAGAAATAAACAAAAAGATTACAATAGAGAAAAAGGACAAGAGGAAACAAATAGTAATAGCAATAATAAAAAGTTTTTTGAACTACAGTACATACCAGGCCTTACAAATAAAATTAAAAAAACACTGACAGAATACGACCATACAAATATCAGAACCGGTTTATACAACAATAATAAATTACAGAATAAGCTGTCAAACATGAAAGACAAAGTTGATAAGATGGAAAAACTAAACGCAA
>NW_027116287.1:3534448-3537568 GCF_000696795.3 Halyomorpha halys
GGCAATTTTACCCGTAAGGGTAGGTGATGGGGAGGATTATGATGACGTGGAGGTTGAGGCTTAGGATGAGAGGTCAGGGGCTTGGGCTGAGAAGTCTGAGGCGCCTGACATCGAGAATGTTGATTCTTGTTGATGATCTCGGAGTATGTCTGGCTTGAGTTTTGACGAGTTTGATCAAAGGTTTTTGCGGTAGAATGCTGGGTTTCGATGTCCTGAGTGGATGTTTTCTTTAAATTTGGGAAAATTTCCAAATTTCGGGTTTCAGGCGGTAGGGTGCTGGATCGATCTAGGGCTTTTGCTGTCATCCAATGACCCACAATACCAAAAAGAAAACATTGCAAAAAATTTAATAGACAGAGCAATAAACTTATCTGACAATATTTACACAAAAGATATTAAGACTGACGTATACACCATGTAATGGAAAACTTCTATCCCAAAAGATTGATAAACAGATTATGGTACAATAAAATTAATAATAAACATACAACCAGAAACAACACTGAAAGTAGAACATCGAAAGAAAGAAAAGTAACGAGAAGAACAAAGAAAGATAGAATAGAAACACCAAGTCAAAAAAGAATCACTGAATTTTATAAAGAAATAAACAAAAAGATTACAATAGAGAAAAAGGACAAGAGGAAACAAATAGTAATAGCAATAATAAAAAGTTTTATAAGCTACAATACATACCAGGACTTACAAATAAAATTTAAAAAAACACTGAAAGAATATGACCATACAAATATCAGAACCGGTTTATACAACAATAATAAATTATAAAATAAGCTGTCAAACATGAAAGACAAAGTTGATAAGATGGAAAAACTAAACGCAATTTATAAGATAGATTGTAAAAATTGTGAAAAAGTATATATTGGTGAAACATCTAAAAAACTGGAAACTAGGATTAAGCAACATATCCCCAATTGTAAAAACGCTAAAAATATAAATGGTACAGCTCTGGCCTATCACAGCATAAAAGTGTACAACGAATTCAATTTTGAAAACCCAAAAATAATAGATAGAGCACAAAATACAAAAAAAAACAACAGAAGTTATATACATTACAAAACACAGTAAACTATAAAACTGACACTAAACACTTAAATACACATTATAAATATACTTAATTAAAATAAAAACATAAAAATCAGATGAAATAAACAGGTTTATGTAAAAAATCACTAAGTTAATATTAAATACAAAACAGGACTGGAAAAAAAACAGGGAGGTAACCAAACAGCACACTGGCTGGACATGAGACAAGGTCCAAAGAGGTAGCAAGAAATATAGAGTAATGGCTGTGCTACTGAGAAGTGAAGATGCACAAATGGTTGACATGATTTCCCATATGAAATCATTAGGTGAATATTATTGTATAAATTAAAATAAATAAGGATGAAGATTGGTGTTATGTTAGTTTTATTATTGTTGTAGGTTTTAAAGTACATGAATATGGGACAGTGGTCCCGAAACGTACAATGTTATCAATAATTATAAATATTTCATTCAAAAAGGAAGTCATTAACCTCAAAAAATTTTAAATGAATAAAAATCGTATTTGTTACACATGAGGTAGTTAAAGTCAGAGCGGTTTAAGTGACATATTCAATAATTTAGAATGTTTTGGATTTTACTGTTCTCATATTCGTGCATAGTAGTAAAAAGAATTAAAAAAAAAATTCTTAACTAATTAGTGAACTCTAAAATATATAGAATAAAAATTGAAATTAAATTTAGTTATAATGTTTGATTGATATCAATTTGTGTTCTGTAGTACCTGCTTTCAGATGAAAACAAATTAAAGAGCGAAATAGAACCCAGGATCTATTTCAGCGCTCTGGCAGCTTTTATATTTTAAATTTTCTTTAAAAACAAACTTTCCTTTCTGAAATGAGAGGTTAGTTTAAACTTGGCATGTTCCATGTATGTAACAATAGCACTAACTCGACAATAGAAATTTTAAATCAAGTGGAAGAGCTCTAGCGATTGGCGGAAGGGTGAGTTGGAAATTGTCTTCAGACATTTTCTTTTCCTTAGTGATTTTTCTCTACGATATTGTTTTAGAATTTATTCAAGTTATGCTTTCCTGCTATATCCAACCTACCATTATCATTTTTCGATGACGAAGTTTCAGCCGAAGGAACAAAAATTTTATATTTAGTTGTCGAAGATTTTTTTCTGAAATCGTAGGCAATTCTCGGAAAGCTCTGATAACGTTCATTTCCAAAACTACTTAAAAAAAAAAATTCAAAAGCTTTTGAAAAGCAAGTTTAAAAATCCTCCTGATTTATTAATTTTATCATTATTAATTTATTTTCTTGAAAACTTTAATTTTAACATATGAATATTTGATTTTCTTATTTTCTCCTTTGCAAAATTGCCCTTTATTTCAAAAATTTATTTACACTACAAAACTACTTTTCGAGAGCCTTCCGTCTTCAAGGTACTACAACAATATAATTATAAAACCTAAGTATTTAAATATTTGTTAAAATGTTTTATAAATTACTCTATCATAACATTAATATTATTTCTCTGCCTGGTTTTCCTTGGCCGAAATCTATAAATCTACTTCATCAATTAAAAAAAAATTCGGAAAACTACTAGCTGACTCTTCGGTATCTTTATCACACTGAAACGAAATTTACCTTCAACCTAATCGTTGCTATGTTTGGAATTTTGCTCAACCTTCCACGTATCAATTTAATTATTTTTTGTTATTAATTCTCATTTTTGTTAATTTTTTTCCCTGCTTTTTCATTTTGTTATAAATCTAAGTTATTAATTATGTCTGTATAATGGATATTCAATTTTACCACGTCGGTCTTAAAATTTACGACCCTGTTAAAAAGTTGTCTGATATAGATAGCTTCTTTAATTTTCTTACTTTTTGTATTTTTTTCTATATAATTTTTTTATGAATTACTCTTTCGTAACAATAATATTATTTCTCTGCCTGGTTTTCCTTGGCTGAATGTACTTCATCAATTAAAAAAATAATTCGGAAAACTACTAGCTAACTCTTCGGTATCTTTATCACACTGAAACGAAATTTACCTTCAACCTAATCGTTGCTATGTTTGGAATTTTGCTCAACCTTCCACGTATCAATTT
>NW_027116287.1:3537618-3555451 GCF_000696795.3 Halyomorpha halys
TCAATTTTACCACGTCGGTCTTAAAATTTACGACCCTGTTAAAAAGTTGTCTGATATAGATAGCTTCTTTAATTTTCTTACTTTTTGTATTTTTTCTATATAATTTTTTTATGAATTACTCTTTCGTAACAATAATATTATTTCTCTGCCTGGTTTTCCTTGGCCGAAATCTATAAATCTACTTCATCAATTAAAAAAATAATTCGGAAAACTACTAGCTAACTCTTCGGTATCTTTATCACACTGAAACGAAATTTACCTTCAATCTATTTTTGCATTTTACCGATCCTTCCACATATTAATTTAATTATTTATTTTTATCAATTATAGTTTTTGTTTATTTTCACCTTCCCTACTTGCTTTTTCATTTTATTATAAGTTTAAGTTATTAATTATGTCTGCATAATGGCTTTTCAATTTCTTGACGTCGGTCTTAATATTTATGATCCTGTTAAATTTGTCTGATGTAGATAGTTTCTTTAATTCTCATAATTTTAGTATTTTTTTCTATATAAAACAATTTGGAGTTTTCGAAACTGAAATTGTTTTATTATTAAGCTGTGACTGGTGAAAGCTGTACATCCAATGTTCTTTGTTAGTTAAATTATTGACTCTTATCAAACTAAGTAAACCTTTGGCAATATGGCTGTTTACATCATAAATTTAACATTAAATTACTATAATTAATTTTTTTTGTCAATTTGTCTTAAGTATCCGAAACTATTATTTTCCGATTTTCCAATCGCGAATTCTATTTTATTACAAACTATTCAATTTAGTAAGTAATTCATCATATTTGCAATCAAGAGGATATCATTTATGAATACTAAAATAAAAAGAACCAAAGATATAACATACAATGAACATTTAATATATATAAAAGCGGAAATTTAGAGCATGTTGTCAAGTTGCAAGAGTCAAGTTGATAAAAGTGGCCGTTTTTCAATTTCAGGCGCTTTTTAGATATTGCTCATTTTAACTATCTTAAAGTTTCCTCTTCCTGTTTTAAGCTAATATTTTAGAAGTGATATAGGACCGTCGCACCCCGGGAGTCTTAGCGGGGTGGGTCCGGCGGGGAAGGATTACCTTGTTTTGTGTTATGATCTCTTGTGTGATTATGACATGTTGTACATCGACCAACCTACTCGCTATAATTGTCTGTTTGAAAACTCAGATAAGTATAGCAACCATGGAGGGCGGGAGTGGAGGGTTTCACGCCGTATTTTAATTTCAGTTGCTTTTTAAATATTGCTCGATTTAACTATCTTAAAGTTTTCTATTCCCGTTTTAAGCTAATATTTAAAAAGTGATATAGGACCGTCGCTACCCGGGGGTCTTAACGGGGTGGATTGCCTTTTTTGTGTTATGATTTGTTCTTGTGTGATTATGACATTAGCTATTAATTGTTTTAAAAATTAAACCATTTCCATCACATTTATATTTTCTCCCGTGATTTGTAATAATACTACTTTTTTGAAAATAAATTTGAGAGTTTTAAAATACGTACTTTATCAGAAAATTTTAATTAGTTTTGATAAATGATAATTATCTTTACATATATATTGTATTGTACATGCAGTACACACAGACATGAAATATATAAATGCACCTATCTCTAGCTAAATTTGAGACGCTTCTGGAACAATTACAAAAATAGTCCTTTTTTCAGCCTATTTAAGAGAATTTTATTTTAATTATAAAACTAAATATAAATAAAAATATAATTTTTTTCAAAGCCTATACAAATAGAACAACTGTGGGAAATTTTTAATTGACATATACCTAATCACTCTTCTAGAGCTCTCATATCGGGAATGGAATAGAGAGGGATAACAAAAAATGAGAGAGTTTTAAACAAAAGTTTGAGGTGTATTGAACCCAATCCAGGTCTTAATATGGGTTTATAATATTCTTATTGTGTAAAATGATGAGGAAAAAGAAAATCCTTTGAAAATCCCTATCACTTTTAATTAAAATTTTAATTCAATATTTATCCCATATTCAATTCTTTCTCGACCTTTGATCCTCTTTAGTAATAAAAAAAATACATATATATAGAAAGTCGTGGCTGTGACAACTCCGAGTGAGAAGTAGATACGTTCCGATCTCGACCTGGGAGCTTCGACATTTATTCCTGACTGACCAACGTAATGAATTTCCCAATCTTTCTTTCATAGCTAAGATGGATTAATAATCATTGGTGTCTTGCCTCCATGACATATTATTTTATTAATTTTTTTATTATCAATTGAATAAATGTAATTGCCTTTATTCATTCTGAGTATAGGTCCATTCATTGAAATGTTGTCAAAATTTAAAAAATATATATCAAGTTACTTGTGATGTCTATTGTATTAGTATTGCAATAGTTCTTCAGGCTGACTGTAATCAATAATACTTGTTCTTTTTTTTTTTTTCTTTTTTTTTAACTGTCATAATATATTAAGTACAAAGGTTTTTTTTTTTTTAGTATCTTTAAAGTGCATAATATTCTGATTGAGCAGGGAATACCAAAGAAGATAGTAAATCTCATACGGATGTGCATGACCAAAACGTTTAATAAGGTAATCACAAAGTTTAAATCGGTAATCATTATTCTGAGAACTTCTAGGCCCGGTCGGGTTTAAAACAAGGTGATTATTTATCACCTATCCTATTTAATCTAGAACTAGAAAAGTGTGATGAATACCGAAAAGGGTTAAACTTTGGGTGATAAAATACCGGTGCTTGTATATGCAGATGATTTGGTATTATTGGGTGATGACAAAGAAATTATAGAACTAAATAAAACCACGCTGATAAACTCCAGTAAGGAACTAGGTCTTGAAATAAATACGGATTAAACAAAATACATGGTTAGCCGTAGAAACGCGAGCAATTTCGGTGATATAGATATAGGAGGAAATACGTTTGAACAGATTTAGGTTTAAGTATTTAGGTTCTACGGTAAGTAGAAAAAACGAAATTGATGAGGTAATAAAAGCGAGGTTGAAGGCGAGATATACTTGTTAGTTTTCAATTTCTAAACTGCTTCGAAACTAGCGCCTTCTACCAAAAAACTTAAAAATTAGGATTTACAAAACTATTATCCTTCCCACTGTTCTTTATGGATGTGAAACGTGGCCTCTTACACTAAGGGATGAAAAACGTCTTAAGGTTTTCGAAAATAAAATATTCGGACCGAATAAAGGATGAATTTACGGGAAAATTTAGAAGATTGCACAACGCTGAATTAAGGGACCTACACCCGGTAAATATAATTCAAGTTATTCCATTGCGACGTATAAGATGGGCATATAAGGTTGTAGGGCTTAGTAACGACCGGATCCCAAAAATGTTAATAAACACTGAACCAACGGGTAAATGTCCGAGGGGTAGACCCAAACGTAGATGGGCGGATTGCGTTAAAACTGATTTGTTGGAATAAGGTTTGAAGGGGCATCACTGGAAGGATGTATGCAGAGAGCGTTTGGTGGTATCGGCATCGAACCTTCGGGTTCGTTAGGCCTTTATTATTATTATTATTATTATTATTATTATTATTGTTATTATTATTATTATTATTATTATCATTATTATCATTATTATCTTTAAAGTGCAGTATATTGAGTTATCGATAATGCGTTCACTCACCTGGCATATTTAATTGAAGAATTAATAATAGAATAAAAAAAAAAATGGTGATCCTTGAGAGCAGTGGCATGCGCAAACCCCAGCGCACTACCTCACTGCTCCCGCACCCCGTATGCCAGAGATGGCAAGGGAGGGGGATAAAAAAAAAAAATAAACTCACCTGGCATACAGAAACTTGTTGCTGTTTAGTAACCGTTATTTTAAATAATGTTAACTTAATAAATGTAATATCAAACAAATCAACATTTTGTTTTATTTTCTGATGAATATTTTGGACGCCACAGGCACAAATACTTAATTAAAAAATAATAATAAATTTGTATGTTTGTGTTTATGTATACATAAAAATTAATAAGGATTATTTTTGGTATTTTTTTAAATTGTACTATTGGTATAAAAACAATTTTTAAATTTTTTATCTTATATTAAATTAATTATTATTGGGAAGTATATATATTTTTTTTATTATTTATACAATACTATAAATTTTAATTATATAATATATTATATCTAGATGGTATTACACTGTATGTATGTAAGATATTAAATCAACATGGTATTATATTGTATACCTGTGTATTTATTGAAGTAGGTACACATTTATGTTAAAAATTATAATCAAAATATAGTGTTTTAATATTAACTTTAAATAGTGGTAAACTAATTTACTAACATCAATCAGGCCAGAATTCATGGCTACGTTGTAATATAAGCCAATAAATACATTTATACATCTAAGTTCTATATCGTACTGGAAGTTTGTATCATTAACTTTTATTTAGAAAGAATAGTATTTTTATAATGTTTTACTGAACAAAATTTTGTATTTATGTCTGGATGTATGAGGTATTGGAAAATATTTCTGTTTTAAAAAAAATAATATTTATTATGAATAATATAAATTACTAAATTTATACGAAAGATCAGTTTTGTCTGGAAGCTCAAGAGAACCCCGAATATAATCCTAATTAAACTGAAGTTCATTTCTAGCCTCTTCCGTTTCATCATATGCTTATCTGACTGTCCACCATATATAATGCTTATGACTGCAAAGAGGGTGAAAATAATTGAGGAAAAAGTTGTGTGTATAATTTTTAATTATTGTTTTCCTTAATTTAAAATCCATTAATAAATTAAGGACGTGAACTACCAAACACGCTGGATCCATCCAGTGAATTGATCACACCACTTATACTAAGTTATAATTAGTAGTTTTTATAATGTACTGAAATTACTTATTAATCATTTTGTTTTTTAAAAAATTATGTCTTTATAAGTTTTACATAACCAAATCTGATATGAATGTCTGAAGTTTTGGAATACTTTCTTGTTTATTGCATGTATATATATATATATGGGAATGGTTAGCTCACTGTTAAGGCAATAGGCAACTAACCCCGAGGATCCTGGTTCGAAACCGGCTGCGGTAGATAATTATTCTATGTTACCTGCCGCCGTTGAATCAGCTCTGTGGATTCGGACGCCGTCCTGGGTTCACTCAGCCTCATAAAATGGGCACCCTTAAATAGGTAAAAATCTGGTGGTCGTGCGTGATTCTGATCAAATCACCTCCTTGCACAACCGTTGGTTCAGTTACAGTACTTCCTTACAAAGTACTGTACTCCTGACTCTTCATGGGTTGTAGCGATACCGATTTAATTTTTTTGGCCTACTGTATAAGAAACAATTTTGTATTTTTGTGATTTTGAATACGTTTAAACTCTAATAACACAAATGAATATTTTTTTAACAATATTGATTTTTTTTTTAATATATATGACTTATTTATAGTTTTAACATAAGATAAGTCAAAGAATTTAAATACTTCTTTTATACGAAATGGAATATTTGTGACGGATCAGTGGAAAAGAGAAATATAAGATATGGCAGAGAGGATGAAATAAATCCTTTTAGAGATAAAACAAAAAGAAAAAAAATTGACTGAGGAACAAAAAATATAATAAAATTTCCCACCTGTTTTGTTTCGTAATTTTAATGTCACTATATCTTCATAATTTTTATTTTCTTAAATTTTACATAGTCGCCGGTACTAACAAATTAAGTTTTATTTAAATTAAGTGTTCACTAACCGCGTATCCGACAATTTCTAGAAAAAATATATACATAAAATTGAATTAAGAAGTTTTTTGGTTTAACCTTCAATTATAAGTAATTATAATAGTTTAACAATTACAATAAATTGATATTATACAGTATAAATATTGATTATTATTGCCAAGTGCGGTACTAAGAGAGAATGTGATGTGTAGGTTTTGCAATGCCCCTAATTCGATAGGTATTAATCTCTTTGCCTCCTTTGAATAGCTTAACTGTTCCCCGAAACAAGAGGGTTTTGTTCTTGCTGTACAGAACCATATAGTGGCAACTAATTGTATAAAGTAGGGATTGAGTCCATTCAAAATATAACAAAGGTTTGTACGTATTTGTAGGAACAGCAAAAATAATACACCAGACATGTGGATCAAATCCATTTCACTCTAACATGCTCAACAATAAACAATATACTCTGCAAATTATGAAAAATGTTACAATTATTTAAAAAGAAGTTCCAAAGGATGAAAATATATATAGTTTTAACTGTTTCAATACGAGGTTTCGTAAAATGTTTTTAACACGTGTCTGAGGGTTCTTACTCATTCTCCCAATGGGCCGAGAAAAAAAATATATCACACAATGTAAAATATTTTTTTATATATTTTATTTTATATTAGTTTCATGTATTATTATTATTCCCTTTACCTAAATCTTTAAATCTTTATTTAATGATTTTATTCGTTTAAGAAAATTATTTTTTTAAAATATTTCTAAATAATTCATTCTGTCACCCTCAAGGGAATTTATATAATAAAGGCATTGATTAGTAATAAAAAATGATATTAATAAAATAAAATATATAATAATAAGGATAAAATAATATATGTATATATCAAATAAACCTAAGTAGATGGATGAGTTAAAACATTGCTAAATAAGTAAACTGTTAATGTAAATTAAAATGAAATGTACAAAATTAATAATCTTAAACAATATCATACATATATACAATATTTACATTCTAGTAACCCCAAACCATGTCCTGCCAACCATATGTGGATGGCAAAGGACTCCGAGATCCCAATGCTTCTCTCCCAACCGCGTTACTGGTACTGAAAGTCAGTTCAGATAAGACGATTAGAACCCCTCCCGCTCAGGACTTGAGTGGGGAAATGCTGGCCATTGCTAGACCTTCAATAGCGTATTTACAAAAGGTCTTGGAGCCACTGCCGTTCCAACCTTCCAGAAAATTTTGTAAGGCTGAATGGAACTGGATAGGGATTTTTCAAGATTTTGGATGGTGTGAAATCACAAACAAATTGGATGCTGAGGTGCATCCATGTGTCTTGTTTGAAACATAATATAACTTATTTATCCTAAATATAATTGTATATTTTACGGTTCTTAATTTTTAAAAAAATAGACCAAGAAGAGGATAACATAAATGAAAATTCTATTTTTAAAGGACACGATGTTTTAACAACGTACGACTTAAAAATCCTATTAATATTATACAAAAGGACTATTATGAAAAATTCTCATAAATAGTGCAGATATTATTCTTTACAAACAATACAGACATGTATTGCCAGATTTTGATAAGAGAATTGTGTCTTTGATCAGTGGAAGATTAACTCAATATTTTTCTTCAAACTATTCGGACAAAAGCAATTAATCTATCAGAAACACAATGCATATCAACAATTTATCAAAGCGGATCCTTCACATGATTGTTAATATTATTAATGAAGATGGATGGCCACCTGTGAAGTTATAGGCCTGATAAATCAAAAACTATAAATAAAAACTTTGAATATAAAAGCTATCATTTTTTATTCTGTATCTATTTTAAAATGGTAACATAAAAAAAAAAAAGCTATTGCCCTTAGATGAAATTTGGAGGTAACATTTCTATTGAGAGCTTAAACATTCCACAGAGGTAACATTCCACTTAGAGCTTAAATCAAGTACCGGTAAAGTTGTTATTAAAAACAAACGAAAATTTGGAAAAGTGCTTAATAAAAATAATTCTACTACAAACCAAAAGTTTCTTGGACTTCTGAATGGTGAAAAAGGAGACCTTAAGATATAAAGGTATTACGCACTTTAATCCTGAAACTTTAAAATTTGAAGATCGTTTAATTATTCATCAATAAACAAATAGAAATAATTACTGATAATCCATGAAAAATGCAATACATAGAGCCAATCATTTTTATATAATTGAAAAAATAAAATGAAAATCTATACCGCTACAACCCTTGGATTGTCATGGCTGCATTAATAGAATAAATAATCATTCTATTATTCCCGCTCCCTTATTTTTGCCTACTTAGAATATAAGTAGGGAAATAAATTAAGAAAAAAAGTTCATGAGAGAATTTCAGTTTAATTTGATCCCTTGAATGATATACACAAAGTCGGTTGTTTTAAACTAAAAATACGTTAGTAATAATATGTTGTTTAATCTTTGTCGTTTAATATTGTAAATATGATCTTGTAGAGACGCTATCTATGAGCGAGCAGAAATCAACTTCATCGCTTTCTGCCAGAGAGGTAATATCCATAGTTGTAAAAATGTTGATTTATTAATTTAATCTTAAATGGTATAATGTTCTAAGTTATAAACAATGCAATCATTTATATAAAAATATATATACCACAGTTATATACAGTATATTCTTCTATTGTGTTATGATATATCTGGTGTTTTATTATTTCACGCTATATCCCATTGGTCACTTCATCTATCCTGTACCTTTTATTTCTTTCGTGATTACTTACAGGTAGTTCATGTAGAAATTTCAATCCCCTTCGCAACTGTAGGCCAGTTCCTGCAGAGTAAAGTTTCCATCTTGCAAGGCCCTACGGCTAGTTCCCGTGGGACTTGCCACCTCCTTCGCGACCGCTAGGCTCGTTCCCCACGGAGTGAAGTTTCCATCCTTCGATTTATGGCAAGTTCCCTGAAGACATATCCTGTCAATTCATCTCCTAACCTGTATAAACACGCATAATCGAGCCCTTCTTACCAGAGTACCTCACATCTTCAATTGACACCATCTAATCTAACACAACTACTTCCCTAAATTAACCAAATAAGAAACGTAGAATGTGAGTATTTAAACATTGTAAATATAAAAAGAATGTATTTTAAACTTATTAATTAAATAAAACATTTCAGTTAAATTATTTTTAAAATTTTATCACGTAAATTATTTATTGTTTTTGTAATTGTTAATTTTAGTTATGAAGATGGGGATTTATCCCTCCGAGACGTTATTTAAAAGCATTAATTCATTATTTTGAATCAATACACTATTAATCAGGAGGCATGGGCAAGTTGACTTTTATTTCGTGGAAGCCCCTCAAAATGAAAACTCGAATACTTCCTACTCCGGTCAGAATAGAGTTTTAATTTGTAGAGTAATCTTGTAATCTTATATTAGTTATGACCAGAAAGGGAAAAATATAATAAAATGAAAAAGATGTATCGTATATTTATCTATTTTATATGTTTATTTATATACTGGATACGGTAAAGAAACCGGGACATCTTCTGTCATACATTCATTTCAGCTCTTCGAGTAGGAAGGACGTATCTCTGTCCGGTCGAATTGGCTTCACAGTTTGTTTCCCTCACAACCGCCCGTAGCCCATGGTTGACTTGCTTCCTCGCGAACATTCTATCCTCCTTCGAGATGAGATGGCAATAGTCGTCCGAGGGATTCGGGATATTGTATCGGCTGCCGCTTCTACCGCATTGGGTCCTTGGGTTTTTCTTTTTTTTTTTTCCCCCTTCATTGTGTTGGAGTTAGACTGGAAACATTTTTTTCCTTCGAACAGAGAATATTTTCTTAATATTACTGTTTATAAAATATTTCGTCAAATTATCTTCTTGAGAATCCTACACGAATTCTATGTAAACATTTCAATTGAAAGTAATGGCTACAAGCATATAATTTCAGTTGTAAACTGCCTGTAATGAAATTGATTGTTTATTTTGCATCTACCTTCTTTAGTAATATAGTAATGATGAACCTGAAAATAATAAAAAATATTTTTATAGCTATTTACTTCTAAATATATTATTTTTTCATTGCTAAAAATCATAGATTTGTTTTTTATATTGTCTTTCTCTAATTGATTCCGTTTCGAAATTATAATATGTATTGTTCTGATATATTAATTTTTTTTATAATCCTAATCCAAACCAATGAAAAGGAGATGGTGGAGAAACACAAGCCCTCATCCTAAAAAATCTAGTGCGGTGTGCTCATCTCAACTTTCACTTACTATCGTAGAAGGCAAACATTTTAACCAATAAATTCATATTTTTCTGGGCTGATGACACATGTATACTTTCTGTAAACAACGACCCAACTAATGCATCACAAACACTACAGGCACACATAACATCTATTGAAGAATGGTGTAAAAACTGGAGAATCAAAATAAATCCTGACAAATCCCACCAGATCACTTTTACTCTCCGTCGTAAACCTCTGCCCTCCTGTCCTACAGTATCCTTTCTAAATACTCCACTAACGCCTGTTGAACAGATTCGATAATTAGGACTCCATCTTGACAAGAGACTTACTTGGAATCCACACTCAAGTCAAACTCAAATATTGTATTATTTTGTACAGTTGTAAATTACATTAAATAATTTTTTTAAAAATATATATATTTTTCTGGTGCTATGAAAATTGTTATTTTAGAGTTTCTTAAGGCTAGAATAACGAATATCAACTTCATTTCCGGTCAATAATACAATATTACAACAATATATAACGAAGCAGTGTACAATATTTTCAGATAAGTGCCAGAAAAACTTTCCTAAATATTAGTAATGGTACCATTCCAGTTTGGATTATGTTAGTTCATAAGAAAAAATTTCCTTTCTTCTTTTTCTATTATGGCTTTATAGACAAATAAACATTAAAGATCATAAAAAAAATCCAACGGATTACTTGAAAGAGTTCTTTTAATTTTGAACTCCATGAAAATCACAAATATCACTTAGAGAATCATGCCCCTAGACCATTTTCTTTTCTTCATTAATTCAAATTAATATTAATGGCACTCAGTGAGCCTAGTAAAAGTTAATTACTCTACCGAAAACAAGGAATACAGTTTCACCTTTCAGTGTCTAAATGCGCTTCTCTTGTAGTTCGGTGCTCTGCGTTCTATTAAGAGAAGTTCTCAAATGGATAGTGGGAGGTTACAGTTTCTTGAGCTCTTGGGAATCAAAAGCAGTTTTAATTTTTAATTTCTGTGACTACAACAATTAATGAATAACATTGTATCATTTCTATACATTGTACTAAAAAATTAGTAGTTTCCTACTAGCGATAATATCTCGTATACATTTTCTCTGTATGTTACTGGAGCATTTATTAATAAATTCTACCATTTACAATTTTTGTATTCTAATATAATTAACTAATCACAACACTATTACATAATCTACTCGAACCACCAGGTTGGATGTATTATAATTTTATTTTACACCTCATTATTGGAACAGGAGAAAAATAAAACAGCGTTGGTGGAACATGCATCCAAAAATAAATTTTGACTTTGATAACACAATAATTTTACACATAGAAAATAATACTTTTAAAAGAAAAATATTCGAAGCCTTTTATAAATTAAAAAAATTAAGTCAGACAAGAGACATTTACACCAGCATATTGCAGAGATCATATATAAAATTACTTAATGATAAATATTATTAAATTTTAGTTAATCATATTGCATCTAAATTTTATAGGATTTTTAATAACAATAAGGTTGTTGAAGTAGGTTATGCAATAGTGTTGTGATTATTTAATAGTAGTAGAATACAAAAATTGAAGAATAACAAATATTAATAAAAACTATAATGACGAACAAGTAAATTTAAACATAGAATTTTACAAATGTACTTGTAAAAAAATATGTCATCCCTTATTGTTTGTATTTTATAAATTCGTTTAACTGTGTTAAATTGACTTTTGTCATAGCCTGCTATTTTTTAAAAATTTTATTAGATTGTCCTTGTAGATGTCCGGATCGGCCGAAACGTTGGGAATGTAATTATGTTTTACTAAAGAAGGTTGAGACAAATTAGGTTATTTTTATTATTATTAATAAAACTTCCAATCTCGAACTAGATATTAAAAATTAAAATTAAATAAATAAAAGCCAAACAAGTCACCAGGAATGTGTTTATTACTGATTATATATCAAAGTAATATGTAGGCGATTCGTCTTTTATGTGCCATTTTTAATTTGGCGATATTTTTCTTTTTATAGTTTGTCATAAAACTTCGTATATGGTTACATGCATGTGGTTTTAGTTGTTGTTGTTGATTGTTGCTTAAAGGCGTAAAACCCTCTGGTCATCAACGCCCATGGCATAATAAAAGTAAAAAGAAAATTATAAAAATAAAAAAATAATAATAAATAAACAAATAAAAATTGAAGATGAGTTATAATTTATAAAGAAGGCGATGTGCTTTTAAAAATTCAAACACTAATGTAATTTTAGCTTCCTCATCTGCGAGAGCTTCTGAAGAATTTGGGGTCAGTCCTATCCTGTTTATTGTTGGCAAATAGTGAGTACATTCTTCAAAAATATGTCTAATCGTAAGAATGGACTGACAATATTTGTACATTGGAGCTGGCATTTTTCTGATCAGGTGAGAGTGCGTGAGGAGAGTATGACCTATTCTCAAGCGGGTTAGAGCAACTTCCTCCCTGCGGCTGTTGTGGTAGGATGTTGACCATGGTTTTACTGATCTTTTTATTTCTTTTAATTTACTCGGAGAGATTTCATTATTATTATAAGGTTAGTATTATTAATTGAAAATCATCAATTTAGAGTTGTTTTTTTTCTAACTGAAAATCAGTTTGATTGTATACTGTAATAATAATAACACATGATAGGTAGCCAAATTTAAACTTTAACATTATCTCATAAAGATGAAAAAATTTTATACTTTGTATTTTTTATAAGTTAATTGAATTTTTATTCCGAAGCTTCAATGTTTGACTTTGATGTTTTATAAGTAATATACGCTTAGTTATTGACCTTAGTGGTTTCTTCTTTTTTATTTAATAAATATCAAAGAACCTAGATTCGATGACAGAAGAACTTGTACTCTATATGGCAGTTACAAAAGTAGAAAATTATCTAATTGTTCGTTAATCGTTATATAATGTTTGAGTTAATTAATTGTTAAATTAGTTGTTCGTGTCCGGATTAGTTGAAGAACGATCTATAGACATTTGATCGATATACACACTACTGATGCAATTTTTTTTTTAATCCTAATTTTGCTGCTCTGATCTTTTACCACAGCTCTAACACAAACCTACCGCGGTTCCTCCGGTCTACCTGGAATAATCTTCAGAGGCTAAGCGTGGACGTTAATTGCAAAGAGACTCCGAGATTAGGGGTGGGTACGGAGGCCTTTGAAGTTCATTCTGAAAGAGAAAGTGGATAAAGACGGATAAAGGAGTTTTCATTAGCGGGGTACCGTACTGAATTTTAATTATTTGTTAATCAGGATATAACAATGTCATGTCTCATGTGATTCATGAAACATAAATCGGGTGTTGTGCGCGCATCCCATAACTTACACTTACCGCCCTACTTTAAGATAGTATGTTAGTGTATGTTTCGAAGCAGCTATTTGATAATAAAATAATATCGTTCCCAGCCAACCTGCCCTAAAAAGGGAAAGAGGATACTTAGTAACAAATTAATTAAATCGAATAACATTAAAAAATTGGAAAACGGCCTGATATATTAATTCATGCTTACGGGTAAAGCATGTTTGAATAATATTATTACTTAATTTAAAAAACAAATCATTAGAATGGTTTTTAATTTTGTTTAAATTATCAAAATTATTTGGTCTTTTTAAAATTTAAATTTAATTGTTAAAAAAGAAAGAACGTAAATTAGATTTAATTATTGCTTTTATTATCAATAGTTAATACTGCTTATTATTTTTATTAATAATAGTTAATGAGGTAAACATTTAAATTTAATTAAAATATAAAAGTGGATGAGTAAATTATTTTTTAAATTTATGTAAAACCTTAGTATTACATAAGTTTCAAAGTATTTTTAATTTATTTTCATTCCTGTTTTGCTTTATACGAATTCATGATCAATATTGTACTTATGTATTCATTTCTCTTTGGAACGGATAGCTCAGTGGTAAGGTACTGTGCCACTAACTCTAAGGACCCAGATTCGAAATGTGGCAAATTATTTGCCGTTTCACTTTAGCCGTAAGCCGTGGGTTCAGGAGTTCTCGAGGGTCTCCCGCCTCATGACATAGGTAAAAATCTGGTAGTCGAGCGTGATTCTGGCCAAATCAACTCCTTTTACAACCGTTACTCTAGTAACAGTACCTGCTTACACAAAGTACTGCACTTCTGATCTTTCATGGGTTGTAGTGGTACGGATTTATTTATTTTTTTAATTCGTGACATAAACTAAAATTCTAATACGTATTTACCATAGTTTAGAGAACTTGTATTACTATTATTATATAAAAATTATTACGCATAAAAAAATATACACAATATCTCCTAATTCTCGAAGAAAAAATTTAATCCATTATTTTTGTTATACTTACTATAGCAAAAACATGAACTTCTCAGGAAATATATACTACAACAGACTTAAATAGAACAAGGAACAGACAGAAGAGAGAACATAGGCTAAGAATAGGAGAGACGCAATTACAGTCGCGAGTGTGCTTAGAATACTTAAAGCAAAACATATTGGAAAGGTTTTAACTGTGACAACTTCTTCAGTTGTCAAGCGTATTTTGGTCAAGGATGGATCTGGGCTTCTGACATACTTTGTGGAATGTCACAGATTCGAGTTGTCGAGGTCGTCTATTGGAAGGAGTATTATTTATTATTTTAAAATTTGTATTAATTTAATTAATAATAAAATTAATTGGGCGTCTATATAACTTTTTCATAAGGGGCACTGACCAGTATATACTGTATAACGCTCTAATATAAGTATTTTAACCCACTACAAATATTTTGGTATACTATATTACCTCTGCGAGAGCTCTCGTAATAAATATGTTTTCTTCACTTTAATTTAATTCCTTCGAAATATAAGCTTGATCATTCCTACATAACAATATAATAATATAAGAAAGTGTGTTCAAAATACAGGTATATACACTTAGTTTATAATAGTACAAATGCCCAAGAGGAGAAAAAAGGCAGTTATCTCACCCCAATTTTTGATTACTTTAATGAAAACTATGTATAATTAATAGTCAAAATGATGAGTCTGCCAAGTATAGGTAGGGGGAATAAAAAATGGCGGCTGTTTCAAAGCGATAAAAAAAATAATTTTTCATTCTGAGCTCTATATCTTAAAAAGTAGGAACAACACAAGAAAATCTAACAGTACGTCATTTAAAGAAGAGTAAATTTGCTAAAATATGAGCCCTAATAGAGTTATTTACGTTAAATAGCTTTCGAGATATAGCTTTTTAAAAAGCAACATTTCATAAAAATGTAGTTAGTGAACTTATTTTGAAAAATTCATATCTCAAAAACCATTTGGCGTATATATGTCTATTAGCACTCAAATTAAAACTAGTTTAATGAGCTATAATGTAGTTTATGATGTTTATCTTCGTAAGAGTAACAGTTTACATGAGATTTTCTAAAATAAATTGATTTATAGTTGTTTGGACGAATTTTCATTTGCTGTATGTATTCATATGTGAATATCATAAAAACTACTACCCCTACGAAGATAAGTGTCATAAACTACATTATAGTAAGTTAAATTTCCTTTATTTTGAGTGTTGGCAGACATATGTGCATCTTATGGTTCTAGAGATATATTTTTTCAAAAATCCAACATTTTATACGAACAACTAGAAATTAACATTTTGTGAGTTTATTTTTTCAAATATCATAAAAAATACTATTTCTACAAAGATAAACATAATTCACTATTTTGTAGTAAATTTAACTAGCTTTAATTTTACCGGTGGCAGACAATTGTACGTCCAACGGTTTCTGAAATAAAATTTTTCATAAATCAAATTTATTGTCTGCACAACTATAAATCAATTTATTTTAGCAAATATCATGAAAACTACTATTCCTACGAAGGTAAAGGGCATAAACTTCTGTATAGTCCATTAAACTAGCTTTAATTTGAGTGCTAATAGACATCTGTACGTCACATAGTTCCTGAGATATAGATTTCTCAAAATAAATTAAGTAACTACTAATCTTTCAGTAGATTTTTAAGAAATGTTTTTTTAAAAGGCTGTATCTCGGGAACTATTGGACGTAAATAGCTCTTTTAGGGCTAATATTTCAGCAAATTTACTCTTCTTTAAATAATGTACTGTTAGATTTTCTAGTGTTGTTGGTAGTTTTTAAGAAATAGAGCCCCGATTGAAAAATCAATGGTTTTTAAGGTTTTGAAACAGCCGCCATTTTTTAATCCCCTACCTATGCTTGGCAGACACATTAATTATGACTAGTAATTATACATAGTTTTTATTAAAGTAATCAAAAATTGGGGTGAGGTAACTGCCTTTTTTTCTTCTCGGCTCTTGTACTATAATTCAGGGTCATTATTGTACTCGCTGAGACCTCAAAGCTATACCGTACATGAAAGGATGTTATTGGTGGGCTTCAAATTTATTGTTTGAACATCTGGGTTTGAATAATTTAAGACATGAAAATTGTAAATCGATTGAACCATTCGCATAAAAAGAACGTTATATATTCACAAACAGACTGACTAAAGATATATAGTGCTGTATTTCTGTCAGTATCTCAGTTCAAATGGTTCTAAACATTTTGGGATATCCCTGTATAAAATGTACAATAAAACATACGAATCGGTTAAGCCCTTAGCTTAAAATATTGGTATATTTGTTGAAGGGCAGACTAAACCCAATAATTTTCAGGATCTTGACTTGTTTCAAAACATTCAAATTATCTTGTTGAATAATTTGA
The DNA here is from genome assembly GCF_000696795.3 of Halyomorpha halys. Taxonomy (NCBI): domain Eukaryota; kingdom Metazoa; phylum Arthropoda; class Insecta; order Hemiptera; family Pentatomidae; genus Halyomorpha; species Halyomorpha halys. The sequence continues at coordinate 3,554,323 of NW_027116287.1, forward strand.
GCCATCAAAAATAAAAATAAGATGTGCCGTATGCATAATCGTCAGTCAAAATAAGTATGTTAATTAGATATTTTAATGAAAAATACTCTCCCTTGTTTTATTTTTTTTATTATATTTTATTTTATTAAAACCCATAACAACGTTTCGAGTTTGTCGCACCATCATCGGGTATCTACAACAAATTCTGAAATTCATCCTATGTATGCGACAAGTAATAAATATATCACAATTTCTTTCTAAAATTAAAAAACAATTTCCTGATTATATATATATCTGTTAAAATTACATTTTGTATCCTTATTATTAATCTTATAATCTTAACAATAACATATTGTTGTCAATAATATAAATATTAATAATTAAAAATACCAACATAATTAATGAGATCTGAGACACCTTCTTGAAACCATGTTATCTTTACCATTGATAACAAATAAATTGTAAACCAATGCGATACTCACCTACCTCTGTTCCTCAAAAGATTAATCTATTAACAATATTTTTTATTTTTTTAAAAATTATTACAACACAATAATGTATTAAATTTATTCTAATAACCAATACTATTATATAACATTAAATTACTAAATAATTTAATATATCTATGTAATGTATAGATGAATTTTTGGTATCTGTTTTAAAATAATAGCGTTCGTTACATATGTTTTTGTGATATATATTGCTGCTGTTATTTTTTTATTCCTTTTATGATTTACTATGTCTAAAATTTTTGAATTTTTGAAATGAAAATTATATTTATACTTTATGTTATGTTTTGCCAGTACTGTTGTGTTGATATTTTTGGCATTTTTACAATTACTTTTATGTTGCTCAGCTCTAGTTATTAATATTTTAGAAGTCTCTCCAATATACACACCTTCACAATTGTGGAAATTAATTTTATAAATTAATTTTTTTTCCCTAATTATCAATTTTATCTTTCATATTATTCAGATAATTTCCTAAATTATTGTCATTGTGTATACCCAATTTCAGATTATTACAGTCTTATTTTAATATTATCTGTTAAATCTGGTTTATAGTTCAATTTAAAATATTGATAATTATGATTCCTATCAACTTGCTTTGCCATTTTATTTTGTATAATATCCTTATTTGATATTTTATT
>NW_027116287.1:3555567-3562742 GCF_000696795.3 Halyomorpha halys
ATATATTTCAGGATCTTAAGCTCGACTTGTTTCAAAATATTCACAATATCTAGTTGAATAATTTGAGCCATGAATAATAAAAATCGGATTAGCCGTTCGCATTATCGTGAATCAAATAAAAATATCTTAGTACTTTATTTACCCTATTTGTGCCTATTCAAGCAAAATTATAAGGGAAATCGTAAACATTAATTTTCAAAATATTTATTGGTAACGATTTCTTATAAATAGTTAATAACATTCATAAAATAATGATTAAGCTCTGAAGAAAAAAAAGAACGATGGGGAAGTATTCGTAAGTACCTCATTGCAACCTTGGCGGCTGCGTAAGTTGTTAGGTTTGATCCGTGCCTAATTCGTGCAAATCTCAGAAACTGTTCATGTAAGGCTTTAAAACACAGGACCCAACTTCTGTGGGAATGTACTTAGGAATTTATGTCCTTGTCAAAATCTAAAAAAACCCAAATAGAATCGTCTCGCCGACTTACCTTTGCAGAGTTCTGAAACCTTACATTTAAAAAAAAAAATTATTAAAGTTCCAGTAAGAATTTAAGAATCGAAATTGAGGTTCGTCACTTTTTCATGATATTCTTTTTTCGTTTGATTCCTCATTTGGTAAAATCCATCGCCCCTAAGAGCTGCAAATCTAAAGTACCATAATATATATTTGTAAGATTTTGCACTAAAAATCTCCACGTCTTAAATAAATGTAATTTTCAATTTTTTACATGACAAACTGGGAAATACATTGTTGGTCGCAACATTTATTAATGAAAGCTTATTTGTTTTAAATAGAAATTGATTTTAAATTAGATATGATAAGGACTGAAATATAAAAATAAAATTCATCTGCATGATAGAGTTGAGAAACATTTTTTTTACAATAAAAAATACAAAGGATTTGCAGATAAGGCCGTCTCATTGCTAAAAGTTTCAGTCCCGTTTAAGAGATGTGACAGATAGCAAAGTAGTTTCGGGAGCCTGACAACCGCTTTTCAAATCCCTCTTATCGAGTTTGTTGAGGACATAGCAACTTTTATCTTTGCATCTCCTTGTCTCCTTTCGGCGTACTCAATCATAAAGCTAATGGTGTGAGCGAGCTGATACGGCCCAGTTCTATATCCGTGCTGAAATAACTTGATTGGAAACATCTCAATTGCAGCCATTCCATTGATTGGGGCTATAATTAATTAATTAATTGAGCTTCAGTGATCACTAAACTAAAAGATTTTTATATATAGTAGGCCTTATGTTCAAATGTGTTACAGCGTTATTTCATATTACTTGTGGCTTAATAAATTACTTAATTTAATAATACAGATGTAATAGATAAATAGTTTAAAAGTATATTTCATTACATTTACTTTCATTGTATTTTTGTTACTACGTTTTACTTTTATCACAGTTTTGACGGTCTTATGTTACTGAATTTTTCCCACTTGTATTCCAAACCCTTTTTAGGGCAGTACTAGATAATTTCTCCTTCTATGTCCACATAGATACCTTCATAAGGTGGAAGGAAGGACATGACGAGATAGAGTACGGAACTGTACCATTCAGACTAACCTCGGAGTCAAACCGGCTGAGAGCTTCCTAGAGGGGCCCAAGCTAAGATGGTTCGGACACCTCCTTCGAATGGACCAGGAAAGAACTGCCAGAAAGACATATGAGATTAGCGTAGAGGGAAGGTCAAGAGGAAGACCACACAAGTGGACACTCCTAGGAGGAGAGTGATAAGGACTGGAGTATAAGAAGGGAGATGGTCCAAGAGCGAGAAATCTGGTCCAGACTCCCCAAATTGTAACCCCACACTGCGCAAGCGGTAAAGGGGATAAGATGATCATGATAATGATGATGTTCCACATGTCGAAAGTGTAGGTTGCTCATCGTTCATAGCTTCATTGTGTTATGCTCATTCGTATGATTTATTTGGCTGTTTCGTTTCCTGTGAACGTCTTCTCCCAGTTTTCTCTACACCTACTTCAAATTCCTTTATTTTCCTCACCTTATAAGAATACCCTTATTTGTTTGTATAAGAAATACTATGACACTGATAAGCATCTTTCTTTCCCGTTAAAGTCCATGATTCGGATCGGTCTCATGAGGGTTTTGTAGTTGATCTGTCGAGAGATCAAGAGTTTAATAAGATGCTTCCTTGAGCCAAACTAGACTAACTTCTTTTTTTTCCAAAACTGCTTAAACCATTCGATTAAGTCATGTGTGGATTAATAAACTTAAAATATAATATCATTTTGTTTTATTAAAATAATTCTGGGAGCGTGGTGGCACAGTGGTAAGGCTATATGCTAGTAACTCCAAGAACCGGGTTTGATTCCGACTGTGGCAGATAATTATTTTGTTACTCTGTAGCTCTGAGTCAATCCTGTGTGTTCTGGAGCCCTCCTAGGGTCCACCCAGCCTCATAAAGGGGGCACCCAGGAAAAAATCTTATGGATTTTTTCTATTTCTTTTTTTTTTATCACCCTCTTCTTGATCATTTCTGACAGACGACGGGGAGGGGGGAGGGTATCTACGGGTGATTGACCTATTCTAACCATAGTGGGGAGTCACGTTTTACATTTTGTGGGACCACCACTTAATGAAAAAGTCTACGCAACTGGTCCAATTCTCACATTGCTAAGACCTGTGCCTCAACTACTTGAGATGCGGACGGCCTGCGTGATGGCTGTGCATGATATTGAACCATCTCTTCCTTACTAAGTATTTATCCCATAAAACTTTAGATCATATCGGTTCTCATTATTAATAAAATACTTGTAGGCAATATTTGACGAAAATTCGCCTTTTGTTTTGTCTATTAATAACAATACTGATTGTTTTACTATACTTATGACGTTTAGTTCATTATAGATACGATTTATTATTAAGTAATAATATAATCTATAATAGTTATATAATATATTACTACCATAAGGTTAAATTTATTATCGCATCGTAGTCAATATATAAAACACTGCTTATCAGGCCTGGTATCGCTTCCCCCAGAACCGTGCTCTGCCGCCTCGGACCCTTTTCGCGGTCTCATTATCTTTGAAATATTGCGATAAAATCCTCTCATTATTTTGGGAATTTGTATCTCCTTCATTTTGACCAGTATTTTTTTTTTTAATTTAACATTATAAACTAGCTTCGATGCTCTTTATGGTGGTCTAAAAGCCTGCTGAAAATAAAATAAAATTTACTAATTTCAACTTCACTGTAACTACAAAAGATTGGTAATTTCTAGGGTAACGTTTGTCGCAATGTAAACCAATATCGAGTAACCATTTTTATGGCGCCCAAACTGACTTTTATGTTTTGTTTTTTTCCTTATAACTCAGTGAAGTAGGATGTACCATCAGTTCATTAAAAAGTGAGCACCTAGCCTTTCATTGTGAGAAAACCTGGCGGTTAAGGGTGACTGCTCACCATATCACACTTGTATTATCTTTTCAATAGTTAAAAGGGAGTTTTTAATAATTTTAAACCAGATTATTTTATAATATCAATAATTATTTCTGTATTTATATTTAAAATATTGATATAAATATATTTATTAACATTAGCAATACTAAGCAACCAGGTTCATCCTAACCTTTAAACTTAAAAGTTCCTTCTAGTGTTTTTCTGACAAAACATGATCCCGAAATGAAATGGTTTTCAAGAGCCAAGTGGAAGTTTTTTCTTGAAAGGATTCCTCCTAATGGGTGAAGGCGAGTTCCTAATTCGTCTCATTGAACTTTAAAAACTTGACTTGTTTAATTTATGGGATTTTAAATTGAAATTCTAGCTTAAAAATTGGCTCAAATGATTTCAGTTTAGGTTTATAGGAGGAAGAAGTTTTTTATAACGCTTTATGATGAACTCGTCGATTACTTACCCTTTATAATTCGGTATTAAAATGTTTTTAGAAGTTTTTAATGTGATAAAAGCAACAGTTCTGTTTTTTCTAACTCTCCAGGCACCTGGGACCAAGCTATTTTAATATATATTTTTTTAATCTTTTTTAAAATCTTTGTTTTATCTTTTAATTCAATCAAATGTTAAATAAAGAAAAAACCGTGTTCCACAACTTTTTTTTTGTATACTCTTTATGGTCATTTCTTACATACAGAGGGTATGTATCATGTATTTACATGTTACAACCCTATTGGAACGGGTGGGAGGGTCAAGTTTTTATTACCTGGGACCGCCGAGGTATAAAATTCAGCCCGGATCGAACCGGTTCCACTACAGTATCAAGATTGCTAAAGGCTACGTTTCAGCTCCCTCGGCTACAACGGCCCTGTTCCACTACAACCATGAATTGTATTTGGTGGTCAGTTCTCGCCAAAACATCTGTTTTACTTCCTAACCAAATAACTGGGACCAAATTTCTATGGGTCGAGTATGGCCCCAAAAAGTTCTCTTCAATCGACTGTCTTATCAGTTTTTTATTTAAATAAAAAAAAAAATACAAATCCTTTAAGCCATCATTAACTCTTATTTTATTATCCTAGTTTAACTGAACTCATTTTACTACTTTAGCAAATATCATAAAAACTATTGCCCCAACGAAAATAGACGTCATAAACTATTTTATAGAGCATTTAACTAGATTTACTTAGGCTACCAAATACAATGCTCCAATTATCCCGCTTTCCCAAAGGTAGTACGTCACCTACTGAATATAGAACTAGGTTCTCACGTCTTTGTCAAAATATTCCTGATCCTTTTTTTATATATACTGATGGATCAAAATCTGACGAATCTACAGCATCCTCTTTCATCACAAACAACTCAACCCATAAAAATAAAACTGCATAAATTATGCAGTGTATATACAGCTGAATTACATGCAATAGCCTCAGCACTCCACTTCTCCATGACAGTAACGAATACCAACATAATTATCATTACCGACTCTTTAAGTTCACTAAAAGCCATGAAGATCATTTACCCGAAACACCCAGTGATCATAAAAATTCACAATTATACCAACATGCTCGAAAACTTAGGAAAAACTGTTTTCTTTATATGGGTGTCGGGTCACGTGGGGATCACTGGAAATGAACTGGCGGACATTGCAGCTAAACAAGCACTTGCTCTTCCAGGTCAGGGCACGGCCATTCTGACACCACAAGAAATAAGTCTTCCAATGAAAAATGAGATATTATCTAGTTGGCAAGCCATGTGGGATGAAAGACCGCCAAGCAAATTAAAAAATATCAAAAAAACCACTAAACCATGGAACACATCAAACCGTTCCAATCACAGGGAGGAGGTAGCTATTGCCAGATTGAGAATAGGTCATACGAGTTTAGCTCATAGATATCTGATCAGTAATCAGCCAACGCCAAAATGTCAATACTGCAACAGTGTACTTACGATCAGTCACATATTTGAGAAATGCCATTTTTATTCTGAAAACTTGAGTAGATTGGGAGTAGGACCGAGTGTATCGGATGCTTTGAAAGATGACCAGAAGAACGTGGAAATGGTCTTAGTTTTCTTAAAAAGGAATGGCCTTTTGAATAAGATTTAAACCAGAAAATCTTTGTTATACGAAATCAAAAAATACCAACAGATTATTTAAATTTTTTTTCGAAATTATTTAAAGTGAAATAGAAATTATAGAAATAAAATATAAAGCACGAAACATGGGCGTTGATGACCTCAGGGTTTTACGCCCTAAAGCCCCAGACAACAACAACAACTAGATTTAATTCGAGTGCTAATAGACATTTATACATCTCTTTTCTTACGATTTTTTTTTAATACTTTTTTATTTATTAATAGATATTACAATCTGCCACACAGTTGTGGGCAATACGTAATAGTGATGAATGATTTCGTACATACTAAAATAAAACAAAGTAAGTAAATTATTAAAAAAACTCTTAAAATACGAAAATTAACTATAGTTTAAATGATGCTTTTTTGTAGGTAGTCTTAACGATAGGGAGCTCCGTATAATTTTTTTTTTTTTACGTTCTGAAACAGCCCATATTTTTTATTTCCTTTAACTATGCTTGGCATACTCATCAATTTTGACTACTAATTATACAAAGTTTTCATTAGAGTAATAACTAATTGGGGTGAAATAATTGACTACAATGGGATAAGACCATGCCTATAAATGCAAACATAGAATCTTCCTTTAGAATTTATTTTTCATTTTCTTCTATAACTGTAGTTCTGTGCCTCGTTAAAAGAAGAATCTATTGCAATTTCCTCTGAGAAGTATGAAACAAAAGACTTGCTTAGATTATTTCAACGATTTGACCTCGAGACTTTCTTTTTAAGTTTAATGTAAAGTATTTGTTAAATTTTTTCTACTTGCTTCTAGTTATTTATAAGATTAAATAAAGATAATTGACTATGGCAGAACTGCACAAAAAATATTAATTTAATGTTTTATTTAGGGCTACGTAATGGAATTTTGTTATTAAATTCTTTTGAAATATCCTCCCTCATTGGTGATGCTGAAGAAAGAATTTTTTTTAAATTATGCGTATACCTGAAGATTTAAGAGATAATATCAAGTTAAAAAAAAATTAAAATAAGATGTTCCTTCTTTTTATAAATTCGTAAAAGGTCGTTGGAATTATTCTTGTTTATGAACTCTCATATTTAATTTGTATGAGATCATGTTGGAAACAACTGAATTCCTCTAAGGGTCCCTGCATTTCTTTTAACTTCAGGCTCATATGCCGAAATGAAACAAAAACTCCTACATAACTGATACTTTATAAGATATTTTATAATTAAACCAATAAGTTCATTGGTTTATTCTTCACATTGTTCATAAACTTGGAGTTTTTTCTTTAAAATATTTATTTATTGCTATTTACAACTGTACATTATAATACATTTAGTAAATCTGATCTAAGTTAAATTGAAGTGTTACAGGCGTGTAGAGAAACTACCCATTGGTAGCACTCTAATGACATTTTACATTAGCTGGTCTTGTGCCCATCTTCTTTTCAGGCGCCTCGGAGGATTGTCAGGAATGGAAGAAGATGCAAGGTTACAAAAACTAGGGGTTTGAGTGGTTAGGGAGTTTATAATGGAAGGAGTGATATCTGGTTCGTGCTAGATCGGTTACATAGGGAACATTAAGGTCTTTATGTATGATTTTATTTGTGACAAAGTAAGGAGCATTGAGAATTTTACGAAGGATTTTGGATGTAAGG
>NW_027116287.1:3564504-3566437 GCF_000696795.3 Halyomorpha halys
TTAATTTTTATTTATTTTATTAATTTTTTTTACATACTTGTTTTTTTAGTTTTAGAAATTAGATATCATAAATGCATATGGATGTAAATATTTATAAATTTTTAATGGACTGATGCACCATGTTGTAATAATTCGTACCCCATTTTTGCTTACGGAGTACTTTTAAATGTTCAAAGAGAAATCCGAACAAACTTCGTTTGCACCCTTACATTTGTCTAGAACATAATAAAAGATAATATTAGATATAAAATATAATTGGCTGTTAAGTACCTCCCGCAATTGGGTGAAGTATTAAGTATTAAGTAGTAAACATAGATACATGTCATTTAATACTCGAGACTGCATTTAAGACTCAAACAGTCGTTATAGAGGCTTAGATTGTGATTCTAGGATTTCCTTTATAGACCTAGTTCTCTTTAGAAATGCATTGCTGACTCCTGCAGTCTTTTATGTAATATGCCATTAACTTATTACATCTTCAGTTACTATAATACAGGGTTCGAAACCGTTATAAATTTTATTTTGTTTAAATTTCATATTAACAGCTGCTAAATAATTTTTAAAATTAATCTATAATTGATAGTACCTTTAAACAAAAATTGTACTAGTAAATCAAATATTTCCACTTTTCTTTATTTAAACTTTATTTCTGTATTATCGGTTTCGCTATTTTTAACTTGTTTATTTCTCACTTTTTTTTCCTATACAAGTTCTGTAAGAGGATGGAAAATTCCACAATTTTTTTTTTTCAATTTTATTAAATATATGAGAATATAAGTTCCAAGGAGGTAAGTAGTTTTTTTAATTTCTGAGCACTATTTGATCCTATATAACTTTATGTAATATTTCATTGAGCTGGAGTCTAGATAGAAGATGGAGTTTTTGCTCATTTATATAGAATGTTATGTTGGTATCGAAATGACACATCCTACTCTCTTCCAATGGGATAGTGAAACCAAGAAGAACCACGCTCTCGGAGCTCAAGTTCACGTTGTCAATAGGAATCCCGGCATTATAATCTAAACTGAAAAATAAGGAACCCGATGAACGGCTCCTACTCTTCTGCTACGTTCCTGGAGTTCCTCATAAGGCTCAGCTTTTCGGCTTCACTTCTCATGGCAGCTTACCCTATCCATTACACTCCTTCCTCCAATAACAACATTAATAATTACTATAACCTTATGAATAAGTATATTTGAGCATTATTCAAATAAAAAATTATTCAACATCCATTAATTATTTTTTGTTATTTATTATGTTTGTTGTTAATTTCTAAATTGTTATAATTTTTTGTTTATTATGAAATTAGCGAGGTATTATTAAGATACTTATTTTGAATATTTTGTCTTTGGTCATTATTTTTTGTTATAGAATGGATAAAATAAAGAAAAACTTATCTTACTCTAATAGGAAATTCCTTTGGAGAAATAAAAAAATATATCATTGAGAATGCAGAGATATAATATTGAGAAGTTTTAATTAGGAATTAAGTATATGCAATGCCACAAATTCCAGTTCCACTGAACACGCCTGGTTATTCAGGTATACCCTATAAGATTATCACTCCCTTTAAATAGGAAAGCTTAAAGTTTTATTAATATGCTTGTGTCCATTTCCTACCAAATATGTGAGCATTCTTCCACGCTCATTTGGTGCGACTTTCTTCCAACACGCACCTGAAAACTTTGCGGAAAAGTTATTTTAAGTTGAAAATATTACATAAACTTAGTTCTTATCTACAGTCGTGTTATATGTGTCATTAATCCTTGAAAATCCACATGGGAAAGGTTAAGAAATGATTACGGGAAACAGAAACATCGTTACACGTATAGAAGGAAAAAGTTTAACCTATAATATGAGAAATAGAATCCGTGGAGAAGAATGAAAAGGATAGTATCCGATATCATAATCAATAATGGCAATTCTATATTTA
>NW_027116287.1:3566802-3571131 GCF_000696795.3 Halyomorpha halys
TTTTATTAAAAACTTGATTAAAATATAAACATAAAGTTGTGCTTCTCAACTTCATTGAACTGCTAGTCACACAGCTTAATTATTTTAGTCTAATCAGACGAAATTTTAATCTAACAATAAATAGGCCAATACAAGTATTCAATAATAATTACAAACATTAGTAGTGTACAACATTAGAACATTTTCCTTTTTTTTTTTACCTTTTTCTTTTTCTCTTTTTCATGATTTTTTCCCCTCCTTTTCCATCTTTTCCCTTTTTCTCTTTTTTTTCTTTTCCTTCCCTTCTTTTTCCCTTTCATATTTTGGTTCAAACCAATGTGTCTTTAACAGAATAATGGATAGAATAGTGATATACATATGAGAAAATATAAAAAAGATACTAAAGTAGCAAATATAAATTTAAAAAAAAAATCAACAAACTATGTTAAAAATTAATATACAATAAATATATAACAAATATTAAAAATATAAACAATAATAATAAAGTAATAAATAAAATAACTAACAAGATATGCAATGTATGAATGCCATCCTTCCTCTAGATAACTCCCTTTCTTATTAATTTCCATGCATGTGGTGGTGGATGATTCCCAGGGAGTCGAGTATTATATTCTCTGTTATCCTAGCCACGTCCTGGACATCGACCCCAATCTCCATGAAGGTCCTAGTTGTACTGGGAATCGTTCCCGGGGCTCCGAACCATAGGTCTTTCACGTTGAAGTCCGTTCTCCGAAGCCCTCACGGAACTTCTCTTAAAGGAAAGGGATGCATTTATCGTAGATTTCCTTCTTTTCCCTGTCTATTTTATTTGCCTGGTCAAGGTCATTATTTTCATATCTGATAGTGGAATCCAGAATGATTGCCAACTTCCCCTTCTTTGGGAAAGCAACAATATCCGCATATCTTGTGGATCCACCCGTGTAAAATCTTGATAAAAACAATAATAAATAGATATAGAAAAGTAATAAATATTGAAAATATATACAGAAATAATATTGGCGGTGTGGGTTTCGACATTTCTCTGTTAATTAACTATCAAATAAAACCTAATGTTGCGACAGTACTTCGACAATCCGCAAGTGCAAAAGTTGTGCCTATCCATATCACCTATAAAATAAATTATATAAAAAGGCTTTCCATTTGTATCATTATATGGTACTTCTAAGTATTTTTAAATATTACTCTTTTGTGATAATATTTTAGCTTCAATAAATTCAATTAAATTAATTTGTAAAGTAATTATTTACTTTGGAAGAGTTTGTTCTGAATTTGAAATGATTGTTTAAACAGGCCAACCCTTGAGGCTGATGAGTGTTTGAGGTTTCCCTTTTAAGAAGCCTATATTATTCATGATGTTAGTTTAGGTTACAACGGTTCGTTGATGTAAACGTAAAAAGTTGTATCAATTTAAGGAATATGCTTTTCATTAAGTTATTGAAAACAAAAAATCAACTTTTACTTCCTAGGATTAGACAGGATTTAAACTATCAAATTTCTTTGACAAAGATCTTTTATTAAACTTATTTCCAACTTATAAATTGTTACTGTTGTCATGGTGAAATAAAAACACTGGCGATAATTGCGTAGACAAGGGGTGTTATGGTTGTCATCGTGAAACACGTGAACTAGTAGAAACACGTGTATCAATTTAAGGAATATGCTTTTCATTAAGTTATTGAATACAAAAAATCAACTTTTACTTCCTAGGATTAGACAGGATTTAAACTATCAAATTTCTTTGACAAAGATCTTTTATTAAAGTTATTTCCAACTTATAAATTGTTACAGTTGTCATGGTGAAATAAAAACAATGGCGATAATCGCGTAGACAAGGGGTGTTACGGTTTTCATCGTGAAACACGTGAACTAGCGATATGTTTAGACGAGTGGGATTGGTTTAGTGGAGGTCACTGTTTGGTATTTGAACACGTTACGATTGTTCAATATGAAGTGATAGTTTATCAGGCCCTTTGTCTTGACTTTTTGTTTCGAAATATCACATTAACAGAGATGTTATCGTTGTTTTGTTTTGCTAAATTATGGTGTCTTACTTCAATGGGCGGTCATTAACACTAGAAGTATGGATATAGTGGTGGAGTACACCCAAGGACTAAACTTTATTTTATAATAATGTAAATTTAGTTAATAAGGTTAAGCTAGGACATTTAAGTTAAGATTAAGTCAACCTATAAGTTTTTTTTTTAATTGATAAGAATTTTTTTTTTTTATTCTCTGTACATATATGCCTTCTTCTTATTAAACTTTTGAACATATAGTTCTGCTGTTCTTTTGTTATGTATATACACAGCTTTCAACTTGTTAATTTACTTATTTATTTTTTTTTGTTTGTTGTTCACTGAATATTACGATAATTATAATGCTAATAGACATCTATACGTCACATAGTTCCTGAGATATAGATATCTCAAAATAAATACACTAACTGCTAATCATTCAGTACATTTTTATGAAATGTTGTATTTTAAAAAGCTCTATCTCGAGAACTATCGAACGTAAATAGATCTATTAGGGCTAATATTTCAGAAAAATTACTCTTCTTTAAAGAATGTCCTCTAATTGTTTCTAGTATTGTTTGTAATTTTAAAGATACATAGCTCCGAATGAAAAACTGATTTTTTTTTTTTAACGTTTTGATACAGCCGCCATTTTTTATTCCCCCTGCCTATATTTGGCAGACTCATCAATTTCGACTAGTAATTATACATATTTTTCATTGATGAGTTTATTATTATTTTAATTGATGAGTCTGCCAATTATTACTTTTTTTACAATACCATTCACTTCTTGAAAAGTTGTCAAAGCGTAGTAAAATGAGAATAAAAACAACCTGCTCTTCAGAAAAATTACTCAGTTTATTAAAAGGCTCTGATTGGTGAGCTGTTTGCAACTATGGCGGGCTACACTGGAAAGAGCTCAGTTAACATGGGAGGGATCATTGACATACCTCAGTTTGTTACAAGTTTGATATTATTGTTTTCTTATTTTAACGCATTCCATAATATTTTTTTTAATTGGCTTATTAAAAGCATTGTTTTTAAAGTATATTACTTATGTATGAAAGGAGTTTTGTTATTTATGTTTTTTAGTAAAAATTGTACATTCGACAGGCCTTCTTAATTATTTAAATAGATCTATTTTTTGTAGACACATTTCATACATGATTTTTATTCCAACTTATTTTCGTAAATTGAACTGCTATTGCATTAATATTAATATTAATTATTTAGTATTGACCTATTCACTTAATGGAAACAATAGTGTTAATTGCTGGACGCACTGGTGTTAAGAGTCTCATTCAATATACGATAATTGGTACACAATTGCTTCCGAAATCGTGGGGTCCTTACAGACTCTGACCCCGTTATGGGCAAAGTTATTAACCTAAGTCATCAGTTGAGCAGTTGATTAAAACTGTCCCTCACCTCAAAACTTTGTCGGGGCACTAAATTAACCTCACAAACTGCTAATTAAAGGTGAAACGAAAAGCGTATCTTACTATATTACCATTTTATTTACGTATATCTTACAGAAAAATACATTAAAAAACAAAGAAGGTTTTTCACCTTAACACCTAACGTAGTAAACTTGGATAAATGGGTTGGAAGAAATTATTTTAGATCATTATCATCTTGTAAATGTTTAATATGGACGCCTCAAGGGGAAACAAACGCGTCTTTAAATTTATTTTACACATATTTTGAGTCATAATTGTGTATCTCTATTGAGTGTAGTACAAACTTGCTACAGCCCTATTTTAGAACAGCGTTGAGGTACTTAATTGCTCCAACAAAATTAAGTAAAGACTTTCCCAGTATTATTTAATTTCCTAATGAAGTATTCTAGGGGACTAAATTAACTAATTGAGAAGAACCAGCTTTCTGTCTTAACCTTACGGAACTCTTCAGGAAATCTTTAAAGATGTTATTCTCTACAAAGGACTTGCTTTTTTAAGTACTTGAGAATTTCAATGTAGATAAATATATATAAAAAGTGTGACAATTTATTTGCTTTTTTGTAAGCTAAATGTTTTTATATTAATTTATATAGGATTCTTCGACAGAAGTTGATGTTAATGAATGAATATAAACAGTGGAACATGATAGTTTTGTGAGTGTAAAGATTTTTTTGAGCTTAAGTTGATCTAGATTTGGAATCCAGGAACGTAGAAATTGAAACAAACAAAAATATAAAGAATTGGAATTTCGGATAAATAATTATGTTAATTTATATATAAGGTAACCATAAAATGGAATATGTAACATAATACATAGATCATATGTACAATAATATATGAGAAGTTAGTATTTA
>NW_027116287.1:3571268-3589895 GCF_000696795.3 Halyomorpha halys
TTTTCTGTGAATTGGTGCCTTTTAAGATTTTTTTTTAATTTAAAAATTGTTATGTATTTATTTAAAAATTGTTTATTAACAATACACATTCACGTACCACCCTACATCTACCGCAGCGGCTGCAGAGAGGAAGTTGCTCTAACCCGCTTGAGAATAGGTCATGTCCTCAAGCACTCTCATCTGATCAGAAAAATGCCGCCTCCAACGCACTAATATTGCCAGTTCATTCTCACAATTAAACATATTTTTGAAGAATCCCCTTACTATTTACCAACAGTAAACAGAATAGGACTGACTCCAAATTTATCTGAAGCTAAGTTTATAGTGGTATATAAATTTCGTACGATTTTTCATTTTTTAGCTAGACTGACCGGCCACACACACATTTTATTTGTTGTTGTTTTTTACCAGATTATTTGGACTCTAACATTTTTTGTTCACGATCGCGCTACTTTTTCTTACTATATGTATTTCATATATAGTAAGGGGAAGTTAAGTGAAATTTAAAAACTTTTGATTGTGCGTTATTTTCTATTTTAGTGCAACGATGAAGTGGATGATGGGCGAACTGCTCGAAAAGTTAGGGTGATTTCTTCTTGGAAAAGAAAAAAATTAATTCAAATTACTAACATACCATTAAGCACTTTTCAGTGAAAACTTGAAATTTATAATTTAATTTATTAGTTTTATGTTCCTTTTTTTTATTCATTTATCTTTTTCATTCTTGCTACTAATATATTTTTCGATTTTTTATAGGTTATTAATTATTTATGTCTATCTTTTTTTTTCACAAATTTTGACTCCACTGCAACTTCCCTGATTACCATGATTTTTAGACCATCACATAAAACAACCAACCAGCTCAATATCGTAACAAATCTCTGATAATTTTAAAATTTTTATAGAACTGGTTCCAATACGAATGATGCTACAATAAACCATGGCCGTGTGTAAAGTTTCAATATTGTGTTAAAATACAGTGAAGTGAACTTCATCGAATAGAAAGAGCTAATTTCATGTGCTTTGAAGGTTTTGAGAGAATGTATGATAATGAGAAGCCGAAAGTTCTGATTAACATGACGTTGATGAGTCTTTAGGCTTTTCAAATGTTAATAAAGTTCTAAACATTATTATTTCAAAGTTTGATGTATATGGTATTTTCTTAAATACACACATTATGACATAATTAAGTTTTTCATAACCTAAATTAGATAATTGACTTCAAACACTGCCTTGTGGATTTGATTCGTAAATTTTGAAAGATTCCAAAATAATGTCTCAAAATCCGGTAAATAACCAGTCAAAATTTTGCCAATTAGGCTTCAGGATAAAAAAGATTAAAAAATTCGTCATGCTCAACCGTTAGGTTTTTCACTGATTATGTTAAAATCACTTATTAGAAGCAGGGTGTGCCCTAGTATGGCTTCTAACCCACAAAGTTGACTCACTGTTGTTTTAATTGAATCGATAAATATCTACCACAGCCGATTTCTAACCCGGGCCACATAGACAGAAAAATATAGATAAATCACATAAATAGAGTCCATTAATATCGCTATAAAAAGACCAACCCAATTTTTTTCTGTGGTACCTCTCAATGTTTTTTTTTTTTTTAATTTTAACACAATAGTAATTTCAAATCAATTTAAAATATACATATGTTTATAATTTGGGATTATTTTGGTCCATACTTAACTTATATTGAATACGAAATGCTGTGTTATGATATCAGTTGTATTCTATGACTACTTCAATTTTTTTTTAAATCTATATTAATTTTGAAAATGAACCATTGGTCTTTTTTAGATAAATTTCCAAGAAATAAATTATATATTTTTAATAGTTCATTTCTATGGACCAGAAAACCTTAAATTCCACCAAATATTTTTTTTTATGAATTTTTAATTGCTGCTTTGCTCAACTTTTCGTTTACTAAAGAAAAATTTTTTTTTTTATTATGAAGATGGTCAGGGATGTAGTCACAAGAAAACAAAAATAGTTAAGAACTATGTATTTGCTGACGTTTCGCCCTATTGTGTAAATCTTCATCAGGGGTGTATCTGCTGAGGTCAGTACGAAAATTTTTTTTTCTGATAAGTAAACATCAGTTATAAAATCGATATAATGACGTATTATTAATACCTCTAGCAACAATAATGAATAATATAACAAACAACAATAATAAACAGGGATTTCCGAGAAGGATAAATTTCCATGCAGAGGTTATGGAATAACTGGGTAGGAGTTATTCAGTTTACCAACAATAACTGAATTTCCTGAGGTCTGGCTTTCAACGTCTGACAAAACAAATTTCTGAACCCTGCCCTAAATAACCACCCTTTGGCTGACCAGGAACACACTAACCAGGAATTCACATGGTGAATTCCTGATAATTATTAAAGTCACTAGTAGGTATACGAATATACAAACCAGATAGTTATAAATATAACATTTTCAGTTCAACTACCGTTATAACAAATTATAAACGTAGTACAAATTATAAACATGTATAAAAAATTTGTTAATGCTGATCTGCTAGTTTAATTAGGTTTTTAATTTTTTCTTGTTTGGGAGCAGAGTAGAGTAGGGAAAAAACCTGGAGATCATGCATGAACGGGAATAAATCATCTCCTTGCACAACTATTGTTCAAGAAACAGTACTTTCTAACTAAATACTGAGCTACTGACTCTTCCTGGTTCGTAGCAGTACAGGTTTTTTTTTTTTTGTCAAGTATTGTTTTAATTATTTTATCGTCTTGGTATGATTTTTATTTAATTTTTTTTGGAAATTGTTACTTGTAACCCTAACTTCTGTAATTAATGAAATAAATTTACGTCTTTTGAAAACATGAAACATACATATAATATGGTAAAATACATGTGGTCTATTTTTTAATGGTATGGTATTTTTTTTATTCCCAGTTCTTTTTTTTTTTGGTCTAGCTATTTAAAAAAAAAACTTTCTATAACACTAATAGATTGTGGATCTGTGTATGCATGTGATTTTAACTGATCATGTGTTAAATATAACTTCCACTTTCTTAGGAGTGATACTGAATTTTTTATTGGTTGGTGTTTTTAGAAGTTGATATGAGATATGCTATGTCCGTTCTGCTTATTTCAACTGGGGTTCAGTACTTTTTAAGGAAGTGCTGAATTTGTATGTAATTACGCTCCACCGCCAGAAGTATTCTCACTTTATGAGGCCGGTTGGACCCCGGAGATCTCTCGAACCCACAGGATTGAGTCACGCTTACAGTAACAGAATGTATATTTATCTTCAATAGCAGGATTCAAACCAGAGACGTTGGAGTTATTCGTGGTGCCTTAATTTCTGAGCTGCCCCACTCCCTTAAAATTATGATACAAATTTAAAATCGTTTAATTAATCCTTACCCATCCTAACCCATTAATTCTTAATCTCTCAACCTTAACAATCCCTGATAATCCTCCGAGACGTCTGAAAAGAAGATTACCACGGGACCTTGTAATTTAAATTAATGCTTGAAGTACCACCAATGGTTGGTTCCTTCCCAAGATTTTCAAGTGTAAATGAAACATTTCACATATTTACTTGTTGTATTTATTATTTTGTACAGATGTAAATTACATTAAAGAAATAAAAAAAAATAATAAAATCATAACACTCATAAACATAAATAATAACACTCATTCCTAAAAAACATTTCAGCACGACACCAATGTAATAGTTACACTCCCTTTTCTTACATTCTCATATTTCCATCTTTCCCAGTGTCCGTATTTAGTTCATTGCAAAAATTAAAATTTTCATAATTTCTTTTGATGGATAATATCTATATATTTAATATCTATCTGAATATATAATATCTATACGAACCACAATATACATTTATTTTAAATTGATTGTTTCTTTCACGATAACTTTCTACTTCTTGTATAGCATTGTTTGCTGTCCATGGATCATCTAACTTCCAAGAAGGCAAGTGGTAAGTCAGAACGGTTTTGCTAATTCCTTAATTAACCTTGGAACTTAGTGCAGTTTGCTCGGTGGATTAGGCAGGTTAAACCAGCTGCTTCCCCAGCAACTTAAGCGGCTACTTAACCAATGCGCTTCGGAGAAACGTCCTAGGGCATTCTTATTTTGATTTGGAAATAGAAAAATATATACACGTATATATTCTGAAACATTTTTGAGCATAACATTAATGTACATATTAAAAATTGTATGTCTCGTTTTTCGAGTCAATATAAAAAATAAATCGATTCGATCAAACTCCATGCACTTACATTCATCTTGCATACGCACATGTGTTTTTCCTTCATGCGACTGTTTGTCTTAAGTCGGAGGGAAGTCAAATAGTAAAAGTAAAATATTTTCCCACTCCTCCAATACAGTTGCCCTTAGCATTTCAAGGGTAGTTGGAGACGAATCTCGGACCAAACCTTCGTTTTGAGATTTTGAGTTTGCAGGGTATGCGTTGATGTAACGCAATGATTTTCCTTCTTCAGAAAGAGCGATGATTCTGACCGAATCATCGTGGCTTAAACGTTTCATTGTGAAATAAAATTAATTTTTATAACTAGACTAAAGAGAAAAGAGACTTGAGACAAACCAAAATTCTATCGTTTGTTGATAAACAGTGAATAACAATGATGTGTCTAATCCCTAATGATTCTCATTTAATAAATAATATTACTATAATTATAAACAAAGTTTTAGGTCAAAACCAAAAAAAATCTCAAGATATTTGTTGTTGCAATAATTTTGACGGCAAGTGTATATTATACTATCTAAAAAATGTTCTCACTTAATAGTAATTGAATATGCTACTATAAACTTTTCATATACGAACAGGTGAATACAATTTTTTTTCATTATCTAAAGTGTATCTGATAGAGTGAAAATATATTGATCGTTGGGTGACCGTGTGTAATATTTAAAAGGAAGATGATCCGGATACAAAAACTTTTTTATATAATTATAAAATATACTTAATAAATAATATTATATAATTAATTACTTACCGATATAATTATTATTATAGTTTTAATGTAATAATTATTATAAAATCAGGTATCATTGGTGTTCAACTGACATGGAATATGAAATCAGTAAATAATAAAGGAAGATGGTCCGGGTGCAGTTAAAAGAATTCAAATATTAATTAAATTAT
Organism: Halyomorpha halys; assembly: GCF_000696795.3. Taxonomy (NCBI): domain Eukaryota; kingdom Metazoa; phylum Arthropoda; class Insecta; order Hemiptera; family Pentatomidae; genus Halyomorpha; species Halyomorpha halys. The sequence continues at coordinate 3,576,425 of NW_027116287.1, forward strand.
GTGCCAACGTTTCACCCGACTTAGCCTGCTTTCGTCAGGCTAAAAAAGATGTGAACAACTAAGCTAATGTAACTAAGTAAAAGAATAGATAAAATGATATACAATTACAATAAATACAGCCAAAAAATTATTTAAAATATGTGAAAGTTCAAATAAAAATTGAACAAATTAAATTAAAGAAAATAAAAATAAGATATATTTTTATTATTTTTTTAATTTACTTTGTTTAATGTATTTCATTTCATCTATTCTCTTACTTTGTTACATTATTTTAATTCTATGTATCTATTTACATATATGAAGTGACGAAGCACTTCGAAGTGAGGCGAAACGTAGTCTCAATAATTAATTTAATAACTATTTGAGTTCTTTTGATCGCACCTAAACCATCTTCCTTTTATATTTATTTATTTCATATTCAATGTTATGTGAACATTGATAATACCTGATTTTTTAAAACAGTTATAACATTTAAACTAATATAATAATTATTTCTCTGTTATATAAAAAGTTTTTAGTTTGTTTGTTTCTTTAGTTTCGCCAAACTTCATTGGTCATCAACGCCATTTATATTTTATTTAATTTTGCTAATATTCGTTAAATTTTATTTATTTTTTAGTTTGATTATATATTATTTATTTTATTATTATTTTTTTCCCTTTCGATCAAGTTATATTTTTGTCAGTAAATTTTGTGATTTCAAAAACTGAAACACCAATTCTATTGCCTCATCATCGTCTCCAAGGGTTTTTGAGATATCTTGGTTTAGTCCCAAGCTATTGACGTGTGGTGTGAAATATGGGCATCGTTGGAAAACATGGCTTATTGTTAAATTGTTATTGCAATACTGGCAGTTCGGAGGCGTTTCTTTTGAAATAAGATAGGAGTGGGTGAGCCTCGTGTGACCTATTCTCAGCCTAGTCAGTACAACTTCCTCTCTACGGCATTTACGGCTGGAGGTACCCCAGGGCTTGACATCCTTTTTAATAATTTTTAATTTACTCATTGAGCTTTCGTTCCACAAAGATTGCCATTTATCTTTGACTTCCTTTACTTTTAAAAGTTTTTAGTGATCCCCGAGCAATATTTTATTTCACGTTCCTCCACAATCCCAGCAACCAGTAATACATTTAAATTAGGAGTAACTTACTACTTATGATAATTATTATTATGATTATGATTTTATTAATATTCGTGTTTTTATTACTATTCTCTCCTAATACTGTTTATTGATACTTTTTTAAAAGGTATTGACTAAATATATCATCAAAGGAACTCTTATGTAAACATATTGAGAAATAGAAAGGTATATTATGAAGAAGAAAATGGAAAACGAATTCAAACGAATAAATTGAATATTCCGTTCTGGGTAGATTTGTAAACAAATATCTCATCGCTTTGCATTTATAAGTTGAAGGGAATATTCTTATATTTATTTTAACCTTCTCTCTGGCGCTTGCCTCAGCGATTGGTTAGTTACTAGAGTTATACTCAACTTATAACCTGAGGAAGCTAAGTTAGTGCAAGAAGTAGTACTTAATTAAAGGATAAATATGTTTTTTTTATTACTTACGTAACTTGATAAAAATATTTTTTACTAACTTAATTAATTATCTTATTAAATCCTCTAATTTCTTACAGCAATATATTGACTTTGAAACTCAGGTTTCTTGCTAATATCTCATTTTTCCTAAGCTTCCGACGTGCCACCTTCCAATTAAGAAATTTTAAAGGTTTCTCGTAGGAAACCCTCAGGGTCTTCAAGGGAACTAGTTAATTAAAAGGAGAATTCTTCAGGAAACTTTAGCAAGAAAAGATTGTCTTTTTATTTCGAAGCAACGAATACTTTAAGGGAGAAAAAAAATAAGAAATAAAGTTTTAAATCTATTCATTCAATTTTTTTTGTTTAGTTTTATTGTAGCCGAAACGAAATAGGATTCCTCTTGACTAACGTTAGAGAAAATTAATTTTTTTATGCTCTCAATAGTCTCAGAAATAAATTTATTTTTTTTTAGATTTATTAATTATTGAAAATTTGTTGATTAAATACTCTTTACTTATTATAACTTCTTACCGTTTTCCAATTTCAGGCGCTTTATAAATATTGCTAGATTAAACTATTTTAAAGTCTTTTCTTTCCATTTTAAGCAAATATTTTAAAAGTTATATAGGACCGTCGCTACCTTGGTGTCGTAATGGGGTGGGTCCGGGCGGAAGGATCGCCTTTTTTTTCTGTTATGGTCTACTGTGAGGTTGTGACATGTACATCGGCTAACTGTCCGGATCGAAGACTTCATCAAATATTTTTATTTATTTCCACCTTCCTTATTCCTGCCTTACAAGCTGTACAGGTGTGTAGCAGCAGTTCGGTGTTATATATTCATCATCAAACTACTGATAATGAATCGATTTACAATTTTAATGATTTATATACAGTTTTCTTTTACGTTTCAATAGTTTTCAGTCTTAAGTTTCAGTCTTCTGCGTGTCTTCCGTCCGCAGGCATTCCAGAGGCTGGTCGTCTTCTTTGACGAATATTGAAGTGGGTTGGACCAATGATTTTTTTCCACCCGTATACAAATTCTTTGTAATACGGGTAGTTTTCTTCGCTTACTAGCTGAGGGAAGGGAGTCCGCTTTCCCTCAGCAATCTGGCCCGTAATGCATCAAGTACAGTCTATGATGATGTGCTCGGAAGTCTCTTAACACCACAACTAGGGCATAGAGAGTCGATATCCATTTTGAACTCATTTTGAAGAAAATCACTTTTTAAGAAAAACTGTCCTAATATTCAAAACTGTCCTAATATTCAAAACTATTTTAAATAACATAAGTTCATATGAATCATAGTTGTCATATCTTTTATTCTGGTTTCTCTAAATTCTCACTATTTACTTAATTATTTTTATATTTAATATCCTTTCTGTTTCATTTATATTCATGTATCTACTTATATTAATTACTTTATTATTAATTTTCTATTATAATTTACACATCTCTGTATCCCCACTCATTTGGTATATTGTCTTTCATAATCACTTACACATATTGTATCCCATTATTTTATACTTTATTTCTCCTTTGTTTTTCTATCTATGAGAGTTTTTATTTTTTTTTTTTTTTATAATTTTGAATATATCTCTTCTCTCCCTCTATTATGTATATTACCATTTATTGTTTACCTAATTTAAATATTTTTTTTACAATGTTTACTTTAAAATTATTTTCGTTATTTTGGTATGCTAACTGCCATTCCCACTCCTCCCAGTACAAACGGCTCACACTGACTTGGCTCCGGTCAAAACAGGTATGAATTCTGTCTCATCATTTGATTTTATTCTTTTCTTTTTTCATCTCTTAATTTGTACTTTCTTTAATATTTCTTCTCTTATTTTATCTCTCATCCATCTGTTACTATTACCCTTTTCATTTACTGTTTACAACCTTTAATTTTTCTTATTATATTTTACTTTTCATTGTATACCCCTGTTAATTTCTACTTATGTTTTTCTTTTTTCCTTTTTTTTTTTTGTAACTATGTCAAGTGTTTGTATCTTTTTTAGCCCTGACGAAGCCCTGCAACGTGGAGCGAAACATTGGCTCAATAAAAACAGTATAATCATTTACTATTTGATTTTTTTTTTTACCGCACTCGGACCATATTCCATTGAACCATAGTTAAATTTTAACCTCTTCTATAATCCATTATTATATTTATATTTTTCTATAGAAAAATAGTCCGGGTGACGGTTAATAAAGATATCAAAATAATAAAATAAAACTATTTATATTTAACTAAAGTTTCAGCCCACAATGCAGGGCTATCAGATTGAAACGGAGATGACGAGGGAATTTTCAATTTTCTTTTACTATTTTTATAACTTTATTAACCACCACCCTGACTATCTTACTACAATCTACTTTATACGGTCTACTATCTTATTCCCATTTATTTTTTTCTATTTTTAAAAATCACCAAATTTTTAGTATATATCAAATTGTCTTTAAATTTTCATTTTTCTGTATTAGGTTGTTTTTTTTTGTTTTTTTTTTAATTTCTCAATTTTAAATTCCATTTCTTTGGGTCTCCACGAAATTACTACGTCTAGTACTCACTCTAGTACTCAGGTCTGAACGTTATCTCCTGTCAGATTTTTTTTTTTATCAACTTAAAGCGTCATTTCGTTCAGCATAAAACAATTGTGAACTCTACGTATCATTTATAGTTTTTAACGTTATCTGATTTTATTTTTTAATTTTATTCAAATTCAAATGTGTTTATTAATAATTAATTACTTTTAATATATTTTTTCCTTAACAAGGGTGAACCTGGAATGATATACATTTGTCAGTTGTGATAAATGAAATTTGCAACTTATAATTATCATAGTTTATTAATTGCTAATTTATTAGAGATCTATTTTGTTTAATAAATATCTTTTTAAAATTTATTTATTTATTGACATTTACAACTGTAATCTAGGAATTTCTATCTAATCTAGGAAATTTGATGTAAGATCGTAATAGTATGATAAAGGGATTTAGAGAAACTAACTCTTAACACTCAAATAATATTTCTTGATTAGAACGTCTTGAGGCCATCTTCTTTTCAGGAGACTGGAAGAATTGTCAGGAATGGAAGGGGAAGCAACAATAGAAACTAGTGGATTCAGGTAGTTAGTGTCTAATATATATCCTTAATTTTATACCAATTTTTTTTAAAATCGGATTGATATGACATTACAACCCTTTGAAAAATACTTAATAAATTACAAAAATACTTAAATTTATTGATTGAACTAAAATATTTTTTTTAATGCTGGAGTGTGGTAGCTAAGTGGTATGACACTGTGCTATAAATTCCAAGGGTTAGAATCCAGCTATGACAGATAATTATTTATTATCAGATTTATTCTGTTACTGTAGCCGTGATCCAACCCTGTGAGTCCGGAAGCCCTTCGTGGTCTACCCAGTCTAATGACGTACGTACCCTTTATTAAGTAAAAATCTTCTAGTCGAACTAGTTTCTGACTAAATCACCTCCTTGTACAACCGTTGGTTTAGTAACAGTGCTTCCTTACAAAGTAACCCACTACTGACGCTTCAGAGGTTGTAGCGGTACAGATATATATATATTTTTATTTATCCTATTTGCAACTTAATTAGTTCAGTCAATATTGATTTAATTTTCTTTATTTTTTAACATTGACAAAAAAATCTCTCTTTGTGGTCCTTTCTTTTTAAAACATCTTAAAAAATCTGTTGTGCGCGAATCTCACCACTTTGACTTACCAACCCTACTTTGAGTAGATATAAAATTATTTTCAATTAGAATTACTGGTAATTAAATGATCGATATGCTTTATTTTATTGTTTTCGTACCGATTTGGAATAAAAAAGTTATGGGTTTCTCTTTATCGTAATTTTAATTATTAATTTTTTTAAAAATCGACTGATTTATACAAAATTTATTGCTGCACCATTAACACCAATGGCCTTGTCAGGAATGATTTCTAATCACCTTGCTCCGGGCTCAACGATATTAACATTCACAAATCACAACGGTAATTCTTCGCAAGAGATGATGAATCCAATCGGAAATTGATGAGTCTTGCCTTCTACTCATTCTACATCAGGCACTTTAATTTCGCTAACGATCTTCAGAATTTTATAATATAACGTTCTTTTAACAAAAAGTAGACGTTATAAGTCAGAACGATATAGTCTGTACAATTTAAGTTCGTTTTTCCGATTAAAATTTTTGTAGATTTGTGAATAAAAAGTTGATCAAATTTATGTATAATAAATTTCTCATTTATTATCACTTGAAAAATTTAATAACGAACTCTACAGATCAAATTTAGAAACAAATAAAACGAAACAAAAAAGTTTCAAATGAAATTTTAATACTACAAAAGTACATAAAATACTATTACTAGAGGATTATTGTAAAAAAATAAAATAAAATTATCCATCTGCAATCCACAACTGGAGAGGTTTAATTTACACATATAAGTGGTTAGGTTAAGTCTAACAAACCCTATTTTTTTAAAATTCTATTAAACTAAAAATTAATCTATGTTCTTAATCTTTTAATATGTCCTATCGTAAGTCATTTTTGATAGATTCTTAACCAAAAATGTTTTAATAAAATTATACTGACTGAAATCGACGAACTAATTTCATTATCATTTTCATAATTGTCCTAGATAATTAACAATGTCTAATAAAATAGAGAAAAACATAACATCTTGTTGTCTACAATATATAAAAATAAAAACATTAAAATATGTTCCGCTAGAATCCATGGAAGGTCAGGGATTCAGTACTTTGTACTCTTACTAGACTAACGGTTGTGCAAGGAGGTGATTTTGTCAGAATCCCGCTCTACCGCCAGATTTTTACCCAATTAAGGGTACCCAATTTAAGAGGCTGAGTGGATTCACATGAGTTGACTCAGGGCTACAGTGTAACAGAAATAAATTTTCTGCCCAGCCGGATTCCAACTTGGGTCCTTGGAATTAGTGTCTTACCTCGGGGCTACCCGCGCTCCCAATATATAAAAACAAAAAGAAACCAAAAATATATATTTTTTAATTATTATATTTATTTAATACCAGATCGGACTGATGGGCCTTACATGGTTAATATAATTTTTTTTTTAACAATTGATTATAGGGGAGGGTAAATTGTCATAAAAAAGACACCCCTAATACTATATACTATGTTATAAATAAATAAAAAAAAAAAAGATAAAATAATAAATCTTATTAAGAGAGAAAAGTATGGTAAATAACAAAAATAACGACATTCGTATACCTAAGAAAGAAACAATTGCCCTCTAAGGGGAAAAAAAAGTTGAAAAATATATAGATTGTATGAGAACTGTGCGAGAAACTATTGCAGTTTTATTTAACGAATCTGATAAGGTCTAAACAGGGCTGTCCGTTGCTCAGGTGTATAGGTGCAGATCTATCAATCTGAGATCTGCGAGCAGCACCGGTTCGATTCTTGTCAGGGATGTCGACTTTGTTCATTAAGTGACGGTCTCACAAAATGAAAAACTTGACCCCCACTATTGGCAGTATAGTACTTCAATGTGATTCTTGGGCCGATGAAAAAAAAGTCTAAATATTTGAAAGACAGTATATATGTATGACATTTTTGGATTATTATAAAATATTTTTTATATTGCTAATTTGATGTAACATTTTCCCCTATGATCAGTTACATAAGTTATATATTTTTCTGTTGTTTCGTAAATTCCGCTTTGTTGTATAAATGACATAACAGTTGTATATATGTATGACATTTTTGGATTATTCTAAAATATTTTTTATATAGTTAATTTGATGAAACATTTTCCCCTATGATCAGTTACGTCAGATACGCAAGATTACTTAAATCTTTTAAGTGTCATTTCTTGTTATTGATAGTTTTTCTATCTCACCTATCTTCTAGGGGAAGTGAGAAAATAAAAAAAGAGAACTTGCTCAGATGGGTTCATAGGTAATATTGAATAGTAGATATCGTACTCTTCCTTGAATTCCTCCTCTCTTCTCCTTTCCCATTGTCGGGGAACAGCTCCTGAGGGTTCTACTCATTTAGTTGTACGTTATGAAATTTCAACCATACTCTGTAACAATACGCTGAATCCAGGTGGCGTTCTTATCTACCCTATATCTCCTTTATACCCTCAGAGGTTCCTTAATAGCGCTATAAATGCTTTATATAATATATACTTTCGATTTTAAAAGAAACAATGCCCTTGTACTAAAAACACACTTACCCCGACTTACCTTAAATAGAATATTAATCAAACTACTTTTAAAAAGTTATCTGTGCTTATTTCACTTCACCATTAACTGAAATCGGTTAGGTCTTTAAACCAACTCAGTCAGTGTATACTTTTATGTGGATTGAATGATAATTAACAGTTATGAGGACCCACCGCTAAAACTTTTTAATTTAAATAATACCTACAAAATACAAATAACATTTAAAAATTACAATAATAACATATAAAGTTTATTTCCTTATTGCCCTCGTAAATTATTATTATCCTCACGCCAGAGGAACTCCCCTCATTACGTACTACCCTTTCTCCCGGAAAATCCACCTCATGATTTCCTTCCTCTGAACGATACATTAATTTATCATTAGGGTAAATAGAAGCTTAGATATGGGGGAAGAATATTCTCAAATACTTAGTACAAGGAAATATCAAAACATATTTATAATTTTAATATCTATGGAAATTGGGAAAGTGAATGCAATATGGATAAAATTATTGAATGAAATAATGAATTCTAATATTAAAAATATTTATTGACAATATAAACAAATTAACTAGTGATTGACATGTTCTTGGTTATCATTAATTATCAAATGCATTTCTAAATTTGTTTAAACGGAACCTAATTTTTAAAGGTAGGAAATATAGTTATAACATTATGAAATGTTCTTTTTAGATAAAAATATATATGCACTTAGAATTGGGAGTCCACTAGGATTGTGGTCTAGATTACTAAGAATAACTGAATCATTTCCATTTAAAATTTTATAACTATTTTACAGAACAGTTTCCCGATTTTTTTAAAAGAACATTTTCAAACTTAAAAAATTATTCATTATAAAATAATTTGCGATGTTTCAATACCCTACACAGGCTTTAAAAAGTTTAATAATAATCCATAACCGCTGAAAAATCAAATTTTTATTTATTTATTTTTTTATTAACTATTTCCAATCCTGTGCTCATCAGAACGTTTAGAGCTTACGTGACGAGGAGAAATTACATCAATTGTGAAGGAAGTGGATCTGAGCTTAATGGCGGTGAGTTGCACAGACAGTGAAAGAATTGAGTTATCGGGTTTCTTCTATTGTATCTTTTATTCTAACATATTTACTAAAAGATCCCAAGGCCTGTTAGTTTAGCGACAGTCAAAAGTGGTTGTTGTAATAAACCACGTATAAAGGGGAAAAAAACAAGAAATATATAAAATAAATTAAAATTTACGTGAGTTTCCTCTTTTAGGTTCAAGAAGTGATTTAAGTCGAGTCCTACTCAACAAAAATGTGAGTGTGTAGCAAGAGGTGGACATATAGAATTTTATTATTATGAATAATTAATAATACTTCAAACCTCTGGGAACAAGTTCACTATATTCACCTTATTAAATTTATTTCATAAAATATTAATTAGGAGTAAGGATCAAGAGGGAAGGATTAAACACGTAACATACCGCCTCCGTGAAAAAAAATTGTTATTATAAAGTAGGGATGTTGGAAAAATATCGATATTTTTATACAATAGTTTTCTTAGTAGAACGAAATATCGATATTAAAATCTGACTATCGAAAATAAATATAGGTGTTATCAAAATATCAATAAATAAAGTAAAGATTCATATTTGTTGAATATATATCTGTACCTATATATTTGGATTCAATTAATATATATTTATATATATATAATAAATACGGAAACAACAAAAGTTTACTGCTATAGAATATAGAATGGGCCCCAATCTAAGCTGGCTTCAGAAGATAAGCAAATGATAATCTTACGGTAATGCAGGATAAGTCTTATCAATGCCTAGCCAATGAACTGCCTATAAGATTCATCTTCGGTATTCCCAGGCGTTCTCATATCTGTTACTACTATTCCAAACAAAGTTTGCTCTATCCCAGTATCCGAAGACGACCAAAAAAACTTTCTATATCATTGACCTCCTCATCCTACGTTTATCCATTTACTTGTTAAACACAAGATCCCCAACTACCTATTTGTACATTCCTTCTCATAGAACTGACCTTCGAAAAATCCTTTGATGTTCAAGCTGCCATATTTTGAAACTCCTTACCCATATTTATGCTTCCTAAGTATGCATGAGCTTCCTCAATTCCATTATTCAAACATAAATGATATATCCATCTCCTCGATTACCAATTTCCCATGAACGTATAAATAATAAACATCAATATAAGCATGGATTAATATGTATATTTTATTAAAATATATATTATAGTTTTATTTAATTATTTTTAAAATATGATAATGTATCCAGACAAAAGCTTTTGAAATTATAATTCAGAATAATTACAGAGTACCAAGTGTCTGAGTATCAAGAATAATTTTCATTTCACGTCGCCTTCATCTTCATCATTATTTTCCATATTACAATAGAACTTATAATCCTTAATTTATTAACATATCTAATTAAAAAATTAGCAAAAAATCGCGCTTGGCTACTAACTCTAAGGACCTGAGTTCGATTCCGGCTAAGCCGAAAATTATTTTCTATTGCACAGTAGCCGTGAGTCAACTCCTGTGGGTTCTTGGAGCCCTCCTGGGCCCACCCAACCTCTTAATTGGGTAAAACGGTTGTGATCTAGCAACAGTACTTCTTTACAAAGTACTGAACCCCTGACCATTCATGGGTTGTAGCGCTATAGATTTAAAAAATTTTAATTAAAAATGTTTTTCTTTGGAAGCCCTATATAACCCCTTGTAAATCGCTCAATTGAAGTATTTTTAATTTTCAACTTCATTTAATTTTCTTTAAAATTCCATTAAGTCTACTCATACCAAAATTAAGTATAATAAAATTTCAATAAGGGTTTTAATGTCTGATAATCAGATAAAGATGTTTTAAAAAAAAAAAAAAAACATAGTTATTGTAATCTTACAGTGTGCCGTAGTGGAATCCTACAAAAGCAACTTCCCTTTAAATGGATCACCACTAAAAAATTTGATCAACATGTAGAAAGACTACTTAATTTTGTGAGTATCAGATCTGGAGGTTAAAATAGAAACGAGTAAAAATTAATTGAGTCAATTTGTCGTAGTCAATGTTTCGATTAAACTGTGTACGTGATAATGAAGCAAACGCATCGTAAATGTTTTAATTGAATTTTTAAACAAATATAAATTTTGAATTATTATTATCATTATTAGTGATCAAAATGATGACTGGATAGTTGGTTTTTATGAAATATTAGCTGAAGATAGGTTATATCGACATATATATACACCGTGAGAAGTGATATATACCAAACGATGTCATGATAGCTTGTGAAAAAAATACCAGTTTGAAGTACTATGATAGGAACTATCCTATAATTGGATATCCTATATATTCTTTTGACAGGTTACGAACTAGAGTGTTACGTGCATGTTTTTATAATGTATCACCAAGGGAAATTGATCGATTTTGAGCTAAATCTACAAATTGAATAGAAATCTACAAAAGTCTTTGTAGAGTAATTTATATGTGAAATAGTAAAAGTTGTTTAAAGGATTTCGCCAAAGAATTCTAGTCACAAGAATTAGATTAATTAACGTTGTTTTTATTCTAAATTTGTAATTAATTAAATAATTTATTTTATATATTTTTCACACATTCATTTGAACTAGCCGGTATTTTATCCTTTACTGCCCTTTGAATAAATTACCATATTATTTTTTTGTTTGCAAAACATGTTTTGTCTTTTTTTTTTGTTAATTATTTTAAGATTTTTATCATTTGATTACTATCCAATAGGATAAAGAAGGCAAATGCAATATACTACCATCTCTGCAACACAGTTATAGGGAAAAAGGAGGGAGAGAAGAATGGTAAAATACATATCTTCAAGTCTATATGGTATAATCAACCTATGGCAGGGAAGATTGATTTTACGCCAATACATACAAAAATATGTATACATACAAAAAGTATCGTCGGACTCACATACTTCTTACAGTTTGATAACATATTTTTTTTGTAAGGTCTTGTAATGAAAATAAAGACTTACAGCGGAAAATCTTAGGAAACTTACAATAATGTAGGTCTCACTACTGATGTTATTTTACATTTACTTGAGGACTGCCTCGATAAAGGATACACATGTATAATTTTTATAATTCTGTTACTCTTACAAAACAGCTAAATACACAAAATACTTATGTGTGTGGAGCCCTACGAAATAACAGAAAAGGAAGCCTCAGAGATGTGGTAAATCGTAAACTGAAAAAAGAGGAGGGTATTTGGCAGCAAAATGGTCCTGTTACTGTATGCAAATGGAAAGACAAACGAGATGGAAGTGAAAGCTGGTTACAACTTGATAAGCACCTAAGCAGAGTCACTGCAATGGAAATGAGATACCTACGGAGAGTGGCAGGCCAAACTAGGAGGAATCTTATACGAAATGAGAGGACAAGACAGGATGTTGGAACTGTCTCCCTAAAGGAAACCATTGAAAATAGACAACTCAGATGGTTTGGACATCTCTGTCGGGTGAAGACAGGGATCCAAGTAAATATCTTGAGGTCAGAAAAAGAGGAAAACGCCCAAGAGGGAGACCCAGAATGCAATGGAAGGACTACATTTCCAGAGTGGGAGAGAAAAGAGGGAAAAACTGGGATACCATGGGGATGCTGGCACGGGATCGAGGGGCTTGGTTTGCTTAGACCTCCACGCTGAAAGAAGAAGAAGATTACTATCAGAAGTTATGTTTTGATATAATGTTATTTCATTTTTATATTATTACTAGGAGGTACTCCTTTCCATCCGACGGCAGACCGACTATATTTAAAAATATCCAACTATTTCGCAAAATGCGTTATTCATTAGTTAAACTCAATATTTTACGTCCGATTTTCATTACTCCACTTTAAATGTCAAATAAAATATTACACGGTGGTCACTAAAATCTTTTTTTATCTGATATAGAGATCATAGATATTTTATTCCTACTCTAAGGCTCGAAAGCCCAACTTTAATTGTCCGTATTATTATTCTTAAAAGACTCATCTCTGAATAAATAAAACTTATTATTATATAAAAACTATATTCTTAACTTTATATTTCTTCGTTTATGTAGTTCTCATAAAATTATGATTATGTTTCTAAACACTGCTACTAATTCCAAAGACTCAGGACAGGGCTGTGGCAGATAATTATTTTCCGGTACACCGTAGCCGTGAGTCAATCCTGTGGGTGCTGGAGAACTAGGGCACTTAATTGTTTAAAAGTCTAGTGGTTAAACATGATCTTGAAAAAATCACCGTTGTTCTAAAAACCGTGCTTCCTTACAAAGTACCGAACCCACTATCCTTCATGGGTCGTAGCTATTATTTTTAATTTAGGCATCAAAGAGGTTCCACTTGACTTTGTATGCAAAATGGAGTAGATACTTGAATAAAAAAATATATGATGGCAAGGAATAAACGAGAGCTGATCTGAATAACAAATTTATTACTACCATACATAACGTTGCAACTTAATATGTATTGATTTCTGAGGAAAATTCATTGTTGGATAATTTTAAGAATTATTCAATGTCTATGTATAATAAAATTATACACAGATAAACATCCAAGATAAATCTTGGTTTCATGGTAATTGTCTTACATTTAATACTTCAGTAAAGTTGTAACTTTAGTAATAGTTTATTGTCCAATTATTATCACCTTGATTTTATATATA
>NW_027116287.1:3589945-3593013 GCF_000696795.3 Halyomorpha halys
TATATCATTACTTAATTTTCACTTCATCAAATTTTTTTTAAGACCAAAATGTTTGAATTTTGGATTAAGTATGATTTCAGAAATACCTTTTGGAAAGTCTAGCAAATATTGATAGAATGTGTTTTTGGCGATTTTATTTGTAAGTTGGAACTCATAAATTATCCAAGAATTGAGTTCTTTGAAATTGTTTTAAACTTTAAACTCAGTAGTGATGGCATGTGTACTATCGAACTATCACCATCATTTGGACTTGGAGCACATATGCGGAATGTACGATTATAGCCTGAATTAATTGTAACAGCCGGTAAATAAGGATATGCAGCTACTAAAATATTAAAATTTAACCTTAAAATGTTTATTTTTTACTTCTATATTTGTTAAAATAGTAAATAAATTCCTAAGGTCAAAGTGAATAAACAATGAAAAAAATTGACAAACCAGGAGGGATAAAATTCACTTATGATTCCACTTGGGAGAGATTCTGTCTGCTTTGGGATCCCTTGTCAAGGGAGTAGGTGTGAAGTCAGGGAGGCAATAGATTCATGGGCCGTATGGAAATTCCGTTCCTATATCTCCTCCATTCTTTAACATTTCTTGTAGGTTGTCTTAAATCAAAATTTCGTAAGAAAAAACAAAAGTTCAGATTGACAGCTTCATAAATCATTATTGCTGAATCGAATGCAGAAAAACTTCGTTGAACCGGCTCTCCGGATTAACCGACCATAAAAATAAAATGAATAAGTGAATTGCCGAACCCAAATTAGCTAAATTAAAACACTAATTAGCTAAAAATAAAACCGACAAAATAATGGACTTTATGACAATCATTAGAAACCAATAAATCTTTTGTACACAAATTAATTCGTAATCTAAAGAATTTTTTGAGATGATAGGGGTTCTAGTCAGAAGTGAAGTACACAAATAACTAAATAAATTTTATTGTGCCAAAGTTTCGGTCTGAAGTTTTAAATTTATATTTAGCATATTCCAAAATTATTAAAAATTGTTAGAAGCATCCATAACATATTATTTATCCTCTTCATCTCTATGTCATATACATATATTTTATTAATCTTTTGTTTTCTAATTTTGATTTATTTATTTTCTTTCATTTATGTTTTATTATTTATTTACAATTATGAGAGTTAATTGACCGTGGATGACTTGTACTAGGAGAAGATGGTTGGGGGTGCGGTCAAAATGAAACACAAAAAGTTGGTGTAACTTATTTAATTGTGCCAAAGTTTCGGCTAGAGTTTTTAGCCTTCATTAGGGCTAAGAACAGAACAAGATAACAACCAATGAGTTTAGAAAATAAAATATAAACAGAATAACATAAAGTGAATAATTTTACAGAATGGAATTAATAAAATAAAGTGATGAGGGAAATGGAAAATAAAATGAATACATAGGTAAAATGACATAATTAAGGACATCAAATATAAATGAAGTTATCTAATACAAAGAAATATGAATATGTTAGTTATTAATAATTTAAAAATTAAAATATGGAAAGAAAATATATGTAACCATAATAATTGATAAAAAGGCAAAATATAAGTAATGTTCAACAAAAGAAATGAATAGAAGAAAAAAAAAATTATTTTGAAAACAACAATGATACTATATGGTGAACATAACTATTACCGTGGGTAAGGAAAATTAAGAAAAGAAGGTGATGGTAAAATAAAGATAGAGAAATTAAATAATAAAATTAAAATTAAATTATTTATTTATGTTTATTATTATATTTATTTTACAACTCTCTTCATATTTAAACAAATATTTTCGACCATTTACCTCTTTGCGTTTATTTCGGCAGTTTTAAACATAGTTTGCAGTCATCTATTGTGTTTGCATAATATAAATTATTATAATATATAATTTTCATCTTAAAGTATGATGGTAAGTGAATGTTGTGGCGTTCGGGCACCGCACCAGATTTTTTTTAAATTGTTTTATTTTGCATTTTTTCTTTTTCATAAACACTTTACACATTAAATTCTCAAATTTATTATTTAATGATTATGTTTTGCTTGATTTCTAATCGAAATTGTGTCATATTCCAAAACTTCAACCAAAATACATTTATAATTTTCATCTACCCTTCCGCTTCGGTGTTGAATGTTTACTTAAGTTCTTTGTTATTATTTCAATATATCTTCTTTGTTTAATATTAGTAATTGATTTTTTAGAAATATATTTTACTAATTATATCTGTGTAACGTGTGACCTAAATAAGAACAAGTAAATATTTTCTAATACCTGCTAGACCCTTTAAACTTGCTCCATTTCGTACATTTGTGGATTTGAATCCACGCGTATCGTATGGATAAGTACTAAATTCAGTTTTCGTATTTATCATTGTTACAAACCGTATTTTCCATCGAAAATACTGGTCGAAAACCCTTCTGATAAAACCAGAGGTGTCCAACCAGCTTAAGTGTTGCGGGTAATCTTGAGCGGCAATGGAACCTTTAAGATATAACTTGTTAAAGGACAATTTTTTGACGGCCTACACGGGAAAGCACTCTTCCGATAGCACTGCTTAGTTCAGCCCGGTCTTCTGTTGTTATTAAATATTTTAATTAACACATTTAGGTATTGAAACTAATCTATATTTATATATTATTAATACAAATTGATCCAAATTTTCCTCTCAACATTTATTTCCAAAAACTCTCCAACGTTTCAACTCTCAGGCCATTTTCAAGGAGACAACCTATAAAAATTTGTTTTTATACTAATTACATTATTTTCTCACAACATACTAATGTATTTTACTACACCTTAAATATTAATGCCATACCTTTAAAACAAATAAAATATTAAAATAATATCATGACAGTTTCACACATTGCTTTGAAATTTATTATTTACTTAAAAACTTTTTATATTTTAAACTTGAATATTTTTCACATAAATTATTCTCTCTATTTACTCTTACTAACATCATTCATAACAGAACCTACCTTAAACAGGTTAGGACTCTGTTATCACCTTATCACTAAAATATTTTTTTTACAATTTAATTAACGTTCAATTTTAATTTATTGCTTATAACTTAC
>NW_027116287.1:3593063-3595508 GCF_000696795.3 Halyomorpha halys
TTATTTTACGTTCATAATTCATATTTATTTACATTCATAGAGTTTTTGGAAGTAAATATTGAGAGTAAATTTGGATCAATTGTGTTAATAATAAAATAAATTATTCTCAAACAATCAATATAATTAATCATTGTTCCTATAGTTATATATTCAATTTTAATGAAGTAAATGAAAGTATGAATAAAAACATTTTTTTTTATTCTTCGGCATATGTTCGTCTATGAATGATAATGTGACAACTTGAACCATATTTGTCCGGTAACATATAAAGTTAAACAAAATCAAATTAGTAGTCATAATTATATTTATAAAATAAGATTATGAGATAGAAAAAAAGATATATATTTATGTATGTTTGGATATTTATTAACCACTAGTATACGGAAGATTGGTAATCGAGAAGATATGTTGATTAAATGATTAAAGGATGAAGCTTTACGAATGGATAGTAAAGAATTCTGAAATGAGTTCGCTTGATACTAAAGGATTTTTCAAAGGAAACTGTTCTATGAATATTTTATTAGGATTGAAGTTTCTTTAGTTCGTAAGGATTGGAATGGTATCACAACACAACCAATCAAGATAATCAAAATAAATCATAAAAAACCCATTATATCGCCTTTATTCTCCGTCGTAAACTTTTATTCTCTCACCCTAAATTATCTTTTTTTAATAGCCTAATAAAGCCTGTTGAATAGATTGCCTACTTTATTTATTTATTCAGTAATTTATATCCATGGTGCAACCATCGAGAGTCGGTGTCGAAAAAACATACAGAAATGATAGACGTAAATGAAATTATTAATAATAAAAAAAAAAAAAAAATGAAATTTACTAGTTGCACTTAATAGGAATTCTGGCAATGGCCAAATGCTCCACGTATGTTAGTACAAGAGCCCAAGAGGAGAAAAAAGGCAGTTATTTTTTGATTACTTAATTTTTGAAAAACCCCAATTTTTGATTACTTAATTGAAAACTAGGTAACTATTACTAGTCAAAATTGATGAGTCTGCCAAGGTAGGGGGAATAAAAAATGGCGACTGGTTCATAACGTTAAACATAATTAATTTTTTATTCGGAGCTCTATATCTTTAAAACTACCTACAACAATAGAAAATCTAAGAGAGGATCATTTAAAGTAGAGTAAATTTGCTAAAATGTAAGCCCTTGCAGAGCTATTTACGTTCAATAGTTCTCGAGATATAGCTTTATAAAAAGCAACATTTCGTAAAAATGTTGTATGGAACGTACTGAAAGATTAGTAATTAGTGTATTTATTTTGAAAAATCTATATCTCAAAAACCATTTGACGTACAGATGTCTCTTAGCAATCAAATTAAAGCTAGTTTGATGAGCTATAAAGTAGTCTATATTCGTAGGAGTAGTAGTTTTCATGAAATTTGCTAAAATAAAATGATTTATAGTTGTTCGGACAAATTTTCATTTGCCAAATTTATATTCATGTGAATATCAAAAACTACTATAAAATATATAAAAACTACTATCTCTACGAATTTTTCTTTTTAAAATTTCTTTATTTTGAGTGTTGGCAGACATTTGTGCGTCTTAGAGATATATTTAAGGGTCTAGAGATATATTTTTTCATAAATCCAACATTTAATACGAACAAATAGAAATCAACATTTTGTGAGTTTATTTTGTCAAATATCATAGAAACTACTACTTTTACAAAGATAAACATTATTAACTATTTCATTGTAAATTTAACTAGCTTTAATTTGAGTGCTGACAGACATCTGAACATCTATAAATCAATTTATTTTAGCAAATATCATGAAAACTACTATTCCTACGAAGGTAAAGGTCATAAACATATTTATAGTCCATTAAACTAGCTTTACTTTTATTGCTAATAGACATCTGTACGTCACATAGTCTCTGAGATATAGATTTCTCAAAATAAATTAACTAACTACTGATATTTAAGTACAATGTTATGAAATGTTGCTTTTTAAAAGGCTATATCTCGAGAACTATTGGACATAAATAGCTCTATTAGGGCTAATATTTCAGAAAATTTACTCTTCATTAAATAATGTTTTAAATGTTCTAGTGTTGTTGGTAGTTTTTAAGATATCGAGCTCCGAATGAAAATTTTTTTTTAAGGATTTGAAACAGCCGCCATTTTTTATTTCCCCTACCTATACTTGGCAGACTCGTCAGTTTTGACGAGTAATCATACATAGTTTTCATTAAAGTAATAAAAAATTGGGGTGAGATAACTTTAGCCTTTTTCTCTTGTGGCTTTTGCGTACTTACTCGACCTCCACAGGCTCATTACCAGTGAGGGCTGCACTGGGATCTCAAAGGGCATAGAGTGGATGGTCATACGTGGGGGATAGAGTGGGCTCGGGGATCCTTAGGTCGAGATTGTAAATATTGTATATAATTTATCTTACTTACTTTGATTATATTTATTTAATT
>NW_027116287.1:3595558-3597854 GCF_000696795.3 Halyomorpha halys
CGAATGATGTCTGGTACAGAGCTATATACTAAGAGAGAGAAAACTGAAGAAAATAATCACATTAAACTTACGTACTACTGCCTATCTAAAATAAAAATTACAAATAAAAGAACGTTAAATAAAAATAATATAAACAAGTAGCATATATGTAATATAATTAATAAAACTAATTTATAGAAGTATTGTATACATAAACAAAAACTAACTAATAGGTATAAAGAAAGTACCCTAACAGGTAGGGTAAATAAATAATTTTTTTTTTTAATATTTATAATTTTTTTTTTTTTATAATGAAAGTATACAATTAACAATTATTACTATTACCAATTGTCCTAATTCGTGACAGATTGTAATATTACCAATAAATAAAAGTTTTAAAAAAAAAGTTATACTTATGATTATTAGGGCGCTTTGGAGACTACTAATTCAATTGACAAAATACCAAAAATAAAGTGAACAAAATAAATAATAAAATAAAAGTAGCTTAAAGAACTTAATAATTAAGGTAAATTTAAATTAATAATAATGAGCTAATGAATTTGTTATAAGTATTGACTGAGCTCAATTGAAAATAAGAATACAATATAAAGGTAATAAAATATATAATATTATAGTACATAAAGTAGTATATACATTATGTAACTTAGGATTCCATCTTGACACATTACATACTTGGGACCAATAGTAAGTAACTATTGTGATCTATTCTTCCCTTGTATTATAATTATTAGGTCCAGTTCCCGCGATTCGACGCTGTACAACATTCTAAATTCTCATCATTCCTAACTAATATTTTACCAAGTACTTTATTTTCGAATACTTTAAGGCGCTGTTCAAATTAAGCCTTCCTTCGAATTATTCTTACTGAAATATAATTTTATTTAAATTCAATTTACTTATAAAAGTAAAAAACTGATCAAGCATCGATAACGGAAACCTGTAATTTTAATGTGACTTTAGTGGAGGCGAGAAGACAGAGACGATAGGTAATAATTCAGCGAATAAGAGAAAAAGTTTTAAATATTCCTCGTATGTGATTGACGTTGACACCTACTGACAATTTTTTATTTAGACCTAATGTCGCGGTGGTGATAAGGAGAAGTTGAACTTGGACATGAAAATAGAACATTTTCGAGGTTTTGCATTTAGCTTGTCCTATATCCGAATCAACTAATTCAATTTTTCTGTATTCTTTTTTTCATATTTTTAGAATATTGTATTTCATTTTTTTTTATTTGATAATAGTTACAAATAAATTGAATAAACTATCACAAATTATTGGCAAAAACATTTTGACCAGGAAAATAAAATTTAACACACCAGAAGTAATATATTCAAAATAATGTCAGAATTAAATTTTAAATGAATATATTTAAACAAAGCTAATTTGTGAAAAATATGGTTAAATTTTATGTTACTATTTACAATTAAATTTAATATGAAGTTTAATAATAAAATAAATACAAATTTAGACCAAAAAGCAATATGAAATAAATTAATTATAAGCCTGACCTGATTGTATGGAAGATTAAAAATAGTTTATTGATAAGATAGTTAATAGTGTTAAGTGATCTAAAATGAAAAGTTATAAAAATTAATAAAATTGTGACAAAATAGGTGACTAGACATAAGCTTAGGCATGCATGTTAATAATTAATATGAATGTCTATTTACTTATTATTTCATATGGTGATTACTTGTTATTAATGACCTGAGCATATTAGCCTGCAAAGTATTATTAATAAATTGGATGAAAGATGTAAATTTATATTTAAGGTATGTTAAATTATTAATAATTTTGTTGTTAAAATTGTTACAAATGAATGTATAATAAAAGCTGTTAATTGTTAGATTGTCCTTGAGGATGTACTAGTTTGCGAAAACGTTGGACTGTTTATGATATAATAAAGATTACTTAGACTTAACATGGATGCCAATTGATTTATTTAAACATATTTTACAATTTCGGTTCAAAGTGAATTTCTTTTTTAAAAAATGGTCATTATGCATTTTTATCTGGCACTCTTCAATTGTTTCTTTATGTTAGGACGGTTTTTTCCGTCAAAATATAATATCCAGATTGTAGGCGGTCAATAAACGTACCAAAATACCAAAGCATTCAAATACAACTTTTATCCATGTAAACACAAATGTTTATACTATATAAATAAGAGGCTAAGGAGGATTAATTTAATGCAGTCACCATCCAACTGTCTAGTTAAAATGATTCCAGTTGAAACTCAAATTCGGTCGATTTTGCTCTATGAGTTTAAACTTGGCTCAAAAGCTGCCGAAA
>NW_027116287.1:3598764-3627541 GCF_000696795.3 Halyomorpha halys
TGCAGTAAAAATCAACAGTTTTTTAAGGAAGGAATTTGGGCTTTACCATCTCGTTGGGAGAAGGTTACCGACTGTAACGGTGGATATTTTGATGAATAAAGGTGATTATTTGAAAATATTTATTTATTTATAATTTCCCCCAAAAAAACGACAGGACTTTTTGAATGACCTGGTAGTAGAAAACTATTAATAGCTAACCAACAATTCCTTTTGCCTATTGTAATAATAGATGATCCTGTCAGTTTACATGTATATATCAGGGGTATTCATGATCTTTAGTTTAACATGTTAAAGCATGCTAGATGGAAAAACTCATGTTAAATCGAAAAATATTTCCTTCTTTCACCATGTTAAAACGATATAAGATGTAACATGGCTAAGAGTCTTACTAGGTCTGTTAAATGGAGAATGACGTCACGAAACAGACCAGCTGAGTTTTACTTGTTGTCGTGTTAGATTACTTACTCGTAGTTTGTGTTTTGTTTTTTTTCTTTTGTCTTGTGTTTTGGACTTTTTAAAAATATAATCAGTAGCCAAACTTTTGAACTTTTCCTTTTCACTTGTTTTAGGCATGGTGTAATAATTACTGTAATCAAAACTTAGAAGTAAACAATAACATGAAGTTTTGAATGGAAAGGTTACTAAACAAGTTGCTCAGAAAATCCGCTAGGAGCTCTTATGCATTTATGATTTAACATGACTTTAAATTAGGGCTGCTCATAATGATATAGCTATAACATTTAAGATGGTAAAACATTTTACTTTTAACACAATATCATGAATACCCCTAGTATTAAAAAAAAATCTTACCCTTTTTGACGGTTAGCAAAAAAGTGAGGAAATTTATACCTGACCTTTTCCCTCTTTCCTAACTTGTCAGTTGTCATCCTTATTTCAATCAAGACAGGTTCTCTCTGTTTATTTGTTATTTTTATAAATTTTCTTAATATGTCCTTTTACTTGTTAATATACCTCATCTTTACCATATTTATTTCACCTATCTGTTTACCTTTTACACCAACTTCTACACCATATCTACAACTATTTCTAACTATTATTTGTCTACAATTTATTACTTTAGTTCTGTATTTACAATTCTTTCACACCAGGCTGTATTTATTAGTAACTAGTTTCCTATCCACCTGTATCTATACTTCCTTAATTTAAACTTATTTTTATTTCTTCCATATATTTAAAAAATATATATATTTTTTTACATATTTTCTTTGTTTCTCTGTATATGTATTTTAACGTTCTGTCACTTCTACTCGTAGTAAAACAATTGATGTTAAATAAAAATAAAATATTTTATTTACTTAAAGCTTAAAGTGAAATGCATTATCTAAATCTTCGGGAAAATTATGAAACCACGTGACTGATAAATCCCATTTTTGTTGAAAATATTAATTAATTATTGATTATTGAATACCATATTATTATTTATTTTTTTTATCACTACTTTAGGTAGAGAAGCATTGTATTCATGCAAACAATTTATTATAAAAAAAAATTAAATTAATTTAACATTTGATAAAAAATTTCGATTAATGAAAAAAATAAATAGAAAAATTCGAAAATTTTTACTCGCTATTTATATCTCAGACATCAAGAAACAAATTTGGTTCTGTATCTCTAGTCAAATCTGTGTACTGGAATAATCGATAAAAACGTAGATTCGATTTTGATGAAAATTACAGGGATTGTGCGGGTTGGTAGATACAAACTAGATAGTTGATCTCATTTCTATCAGATTACTTCATCTTTTATCATTCACGCGTAAACGTAATTTTCTCGTCTGATTTGGCCCAAATTTGTTGGGAAATCGAAGATTGAAGTGAAAAAATCCTAATATTCATCAAATTCTATCCACTGCATTCACTTTATCAAGCGCATCAGTATTTTTCTTCTCACACATGATTCGAACACGATTTTATTTCATGACGGCAAAGGAAATTTATCAACAGAAATTTATTCATAAACCTTGTTATGTAGGTAGAAAGGTATCTACTGCTATAATGAGGCTATATCCATCTTTTTATACTTTTAAGCTTGTATGGGTAGCTCTTATCCCACGTTTATTCCTATTCATTGGATATTTTTCAAAGAACTCCCAACCTCTGTTGGTATAAGGGTAGTCCAACCGCAAGGAGGTATAAGAGTAAGGGACTGTTTGATCTTAAAAAATATATATGTATCTACTGGCTTAGAAATTATTTGAGTTGAGAGCCACTAAGAATAATTATTTTATTGTTTTTTTATATAATTTATTTATTGTTATTTACAACTGTATACATATATACACATCAAGTAAATTTGCTGTAAGTGATATTATGACATGATACAAACATGTGGAGAATCTACCCATTGATGGAACTCCAAAAACACTTCTAAAGGAGAAGATCTCGAGGCCATCTTCTTTTCAGACGCCTAGGAGGATCATTAGGTAGTGAAGGAGAAGCCAGGTTAGAAACGAGTTGGTTTGGGTAGTTGGAAAGTTTATTATGGAAGGATTGGTATCTGGTTCTGGCCAAATCGGCAACATAGGTGATATTGAGGTCCTGATGGATGATTTGATTTGTGACAAAGTAAGGAGCATTAAGGATTTTACGAAGGATTTTGGACTGTAAGGATTGGATTCGAGAGAAATTAGATGGTTTAGTGGAGCCCCATAGCTCAATTCCGTATGTCCTGATAGGCCTTATAATAGTCACGTAGATCAGTCTTTTGTAATGGATTGGAAGTTTGGACCGTTTGTCTAGTAAATTTTGTAATAGTCGGAATCGACGAGCAGTTTCCTGTCTTTACAGTCTTGTATGTGGATCCCATGTCAGTCGTTTGTCCAGATTTAGTCCTAAGTAACGGATCTGCTCAACAGGAATAAGTGGGGTATTATTAAAAGATACTGTGGGGCAAGACGAAGATTTACGACGTAGGGTAAATGTGATTTGGTGGAACTTATTGGAATTTATTTTAATCCTACAGTTTTGGCACCATTCTTCAAGGGTGGTGATGTGGGATTGGGATACAATGGAAGGATCATTATTCACTGACAATAGGCATGTGTCATCTGCATACGTGGTGAGAATAGTGTTAGGATGGGTTGGGATGTCAGCTGTAAACACTGTATAAAGGATAGGACCAAGGATACTACCCTGAGGTAAGAATAATTATAAAACTCATTTTAATCTCTCACATGGAAGCCAACTGAAAATTATTTTTATATTTTATTTACATCTGTTATAGTCCTGAGACATACAGAGCAGGTTATCCTAAAAATTAAATAACAAAAAAATATATAAATGTAAGATTAGAAAAGCAAAAAAAAAAATTCTAGTATACAAAAGAAAACAAAATACTGGCTAAAATATTACTTTTAAAAAAATCTTATAAATTTTAAGTATTCAAAGATATCAAAATAAGGCTATATTTAAAATCAACTCTCCCCTACCTGAGTTTTATCACTCCCAAACAAAGTTATACTTATCCATCCCCAATCCATTACCTCCGTAGACAAACAAAGTAGCCAATTTTGATTTCACTTTAGAATCTATTGATTAATTATCTAACCCTCCTGAAGTGCTCAAGCAATGTTTTTTAAAGTCTCCTTTCCAGCTACAGGGGCTGTACATGTATCTACACTGATGGGTCAAAATACTTAAATCATGTTGGTTGTTCAGTAGTTAAATCTGTGGAGACCATCCGCTACAGTCTTCCCCCCACTCAGTGTTTTCCTCCGAGTTATATGCAATCTATTTGTCATTAACGCTAGCATATGAAGTAAATGGCTCCTCCATTGTGATCTGTAGTGATTCTTACTCCAGCCTCAAGGTTATTTTTCCTAATTTCGCACTATCCCATTCTTTTTTCAACCATAACATTAATATAAAAAAAAAAACACATAGAAAAGTAAATTTCCTGTGGGTCCCCAGTCATGCAGGTATAACTGGAAACGAACTGGCTGTCACAGCTGCCAAAGAAGCATGCACCATATTGCCAGTGCCTGATTGTAACCTGGCGCTGTATGATTACCATAAATCGGTTCTGGCCCAATGCAAGGAAGCATGGCGCTGTTTTTAGTCCAAGGTACCTGAAACCAATAAAATGAAGACAATGGTGATACTCAACCTATACCGCCAATTATCGAAAATCGCCAAGAACAATGCATCATAACCCGACTAAGGATCGGACATACAAGATTAACACACTAGCATCTTCTTGAAAGAAATCCTTCACCGACATGTTATTGTTGTAAATGTACCCTGACGATAGGACATATCCTGGAACACTGTTCGCGTCTGGAATAGTCAAGAACGTCTTTTGGCCTCCGGGGACATCGTCAAGTCTCACTGCCAGAAAACTGGAAGTAAAATTTGTAGAAAAATTTGTTTAAGTTCCTAAAGTAGAACAACCTGTATCGTGAAATGTGACCACAAAATCCAGAACATGGTGCCTCGGAATAACCGTAATTGTATACAGCATCTAAAAATTAAGCAAATAAATAAATAAAATATAATGAACTAAAAAAAAATTTATTTGTAAATTTCAAGTATACAAATATAATAGAGTTATATTATTTAAAATTTAATGAACTAAATATACAATCTACAAACATAATTTCCAAGGAGAAATTAAAGGGCACATAAAATAGTTACATAATTGTAGATTTTATTTTTGTTCAATCTTTCGTTTCTCGCGAGTTTTATGGTAACCAAAAATTATATAAATCATCTTTAATACACTCGTATCAAAACAAAACTTCAAACTTCGTTCGTGTACGGTGATATTTAATTATACTATTTTTTATAAATTATAGGAAAATTGTCCATGTGGTGGGCCTAAAAAGTACACAAAGTTGCAGAAAAAGCTAATAAATAGCTTCACAGTCACCAATGCACAAATAAATAATATAAATTAAAAATATTATTCCCAAAACCAAAAGAAATATAATTTTAAAAAATCTGTACCACTACAAACCATGAAGGGTCAGGGGGGCAGTACTTTGTAAGGAAGTACTGTTGCTAGACCAACGGTTGTATAAGGAGGTGATTTGATCATAATTATACTCGACCGCCAAATTTTTACCCAATTAAGGCTACCCACTTCATGATGTTGGAAGGACCCCGGAAGGCTCCCGAAGCCAAAGGGTCACGGATGAATGAATGAAAATAATTTTTAAAAAAAATATTACACAATGAAACAGAAAATAATTATCCGCTACAGCCTAATTCGAACCCGGGTCCTTGGAGTTATTAGCACAGTACCTTACCATTGAGCTATCCACTCCCAAGAGCAATATATACAGAAGTATAATGTTGAGCATGAAGTCTTATTTCGCAAACCCTGGACCATAAAAGATAGCCGAAGGAGAAAACAACTGGTAACAGGAATAGTGTATCGACGACGATATCCAAAATGGATAAAGCAAGAAATGGAACTGTAAAGTTGATAAAAGATAGAGGTTGAAAAGAATATTATTAAAGTGATCGACAAAAACAATTTTGAAAACAAAATTTGTTTTCTATACCCTTCATAAGAATATAATATCATTATTACTACATACATGATCCAAGAAACGGAACATGTATACTTTTTTGCCTCTGCCCCCTTGGATTGCATTGATACATTATATAGCGTTAAGAACAAAAACTTGTCTTTTTTATTTATCTAGACAAAAACGGCAGAAGTGGTATGAGTATTTAAAAATAATGCTTGAAGAAAGATTTCCACGGGAGGTACACTCGTTGAAAATGGGTGGGTAAAAAGGACGAGGTGAACCTAGAAAAACCAGCGATAATTAAATGGAAGAATCCTTGATGGGACATGGCCTAACTGAGGAATGGGGGCTTGGACAGGGTGATCTGGAAGGAGGCCATACAAAATTTTAGTTAAGGAAACTGCTTGGGAGGAAAATTTTAAATAAAAAAACATCGTTTAATTATATAGAATATAGAAAGCTATGTAAAAAAATTAACGAATTAAATTAAGAGGTCATAAATCTAAATTAATAGAATAATTTAATTATTAATTACAAGTATTTACAAGAATAATAGACTTTAAAATGTACCGCTGGAGTATAATTAGTGAAAAAGTGTTAGGAATTTGATAAAATTACAAGAAGGTAATAGGAATGAGGAAATAAATGGGTATGTACAGTGCAATAACGTATCAAGTGGATAGATAAATAAAGAAATAATACAAGGACCTTAATCGTGACAGATAGGAAATGAGGTGGGAACGGAAAAAAAATATTGCAGGAAGGAGTAGGCATGTTGAGGGGTGTTACGGCTACGGTATAACGAAAAATTGGCGCCTAGCAAGAACATTCAGAAAACTTAAAAGTATTATTTTTTTTGGGGGGGGGGTAATACAATTAATATGAATAGTATAATATATAATTATAAGTAATATGATAGGAGATAATAAAATTAATAGATAAATTTTATAATTACGTTTGATTAGACAATATACAGAAAGGGATATAATGTAGAAAAGAGACTGAAAAGTGTAAAGCATAAATAATAATACGATTTTATAATTTTCTTATGTTATAAATTGGACTTTTTCTAGTTTCTTTGTATAAAAAAAATAGTAGTGATTGAGAAAAATAAGGGAATATGGGGCTACAACAGAACATTGTTTTTAATATCTTTTTTGTACTCAAGGTGAATTAAATTAACGTTTAATTTATTTACATTACTTTAATGGCTGTTTTAAATCGTTTTTCTTCACTTTTCATTATTTAATTTATTTATTTTTTTAACTAAGCTGCTAAATTGTAGTTAATGCAGTTTCGCGAGCTTGCTATATTTCATTTTCGGAATCGATATTTTTTGGAGGGCTTTCAAAAAATATTATCGAAATAAAAAACCATCAAAAAGACGCTTTATTCATTGCTCTCATTGTGATTCATAGAGTTTATTACGTCACCAAGTGTTTTGGGAGTTAGGGAATCAAATCGAACCCGGTCCTAAAGAGTATCATTCTGAATTAAATTAGTGGGCAAATATATATGTTTTTGTTTCATATTTTAGTTAATTATAATTATTTTATTTTGTATTTCTTCCAATTTATAATTTTGTGAAGTTCTCTTAAGTTTTATTACTTAATTTAGTATTTTCCTTGTTTTATTTTTTTTTTCGTATCCTTTATTAAAATAGAATTATTACTTCATATATAGATAATACATGAAATGTATTATGTACACTTTACTGATTCTTTTCCCTTTGATTGCCTTGTGGCATTATAAGGTGTTGATATCAGTCCAGCTAAGGTGGTATAGTCCAGCTATAGCCTCAGGCTATGGAATTATGGAACGTGAAGGGACCGCTGGTTAGATGTGAATTAAGACGGCTTTAAACTTATTTTCTATTTTTTTTTTTTTTGTACACTAAAGCCTAATTTTTATTTTATGTTTAATTATTGTACAAGTAGGAGTGGTTAGCTCAATGGTAAGGCATTGTGTTACTAACGCCAAGGACCCGCGTTCGAATCCAGCTGTGGTAGATAATTATTGTCTGTTTCACTGTAGCCGTGAGTCAGCCCTGTGGGTTCGGAAGCACTATGGGGTCCACTCAGCCTCATTAAGTGGGTAGCTTTAATTACATAAAATCTTACGATCGAACGTGATTCTGACTAAATCCTTACAAAGTATTCACCCCTGGCCCACCATGGATTGTAGCAGTACAGATTTTTTTTTTGTCTAAATGGGCCAAATATAAATAAATAATATTACTTTAACACTTACTAATACTTAGGCATACTTTTACAGAAATAATTTATCATTATTTTGAGAACATATCGTGTACTTGATTTTTTATTTTTATGATTTTTCCCTATGTGTGAATAAGGTAATAACAAACAAACAATTTGGTTATTACCTTTTTCAAATTTTAGGAAGCTGTGAATGTGATAATAACAAGTATTAGCAACACGGATGTCGTGCATCTTGGATGACATGTCTGACGTCATTCTCACTGAAAAATTGGTTGAAGCTATTTTGTGAAATATTAAATTTTTATAGGATATAGTTGTAGATAGTGCTATCGGAAATAAAAGAAATAATTAATAATTGTTTGTTGTTTTATATGTGCTGATTATTTTATTATTTTTTCTTTCAAAGATTGCCTTTCTTCTTCGAAATAATTTCTGTTAGAACCTAAAAAAACAAAAAGTTATTTTACCTCATCAACTTAAGAGTATTATTTTATATATTTTTTAAACCAATTTTTCTGACCTGTTATCTTGTCATAAGGTCAAAAATTAAAACACAAAAGATCTTTATGTATTTTTTTCTCGACGTTTCGGCTATACTCTTTAGCCTGTATAATTAAATATTTTTTTACATTAAAGCTCTTTCTGTTCTAGTAATTTTTATAGCTAAATTATTTTATATATAAACGAATTGTGACACCCTATAATACTGGCAAATTAAGTTAGTAAACAAAACGATGTTAAGATACTTATTTAACTTATTTGTTTGAATGTTTTACTATTGTAATTAGAAATCAAATTAATTGATACTGGAAATTCTTATTAAAAAAAAAAAATTAGATTATAGAAGAATAGAAAGTATCCCCGAAACTTCTAAGGAAAATATATATGGATTCAGAGTTCCGTTTTAATTTTAACTTTAACTAGTTAGTGCGTTTTATTTTTCACCATAAGGCAGGATCTGAAGGTTTAAAAACTTGGCAAAATAATGAAGATTAGATAATAAAACAAATTAATATACATATTTTTTTTATTGTACATTCTTTCTTATTCTTATGGAAATCACAATGTAAAATAAAATGATACATAAGTGTTTAAATAATTTCTCTTCTTTTTACGATTCATTTGTATTATTTAACAATTTCAACCTTTGTTTTTAAATATTAAGAGTTTGATACCAACAACCGTTTGAAAATGGGCACCGGTTGTAAACTGAGTTTAACTTGAAACACCGGTTGTAAGCTGTGTTTAACTTGAAACTGGCGCCCATTTTGACGGTCATTGGCAGCAAACTCTTGATATTTAAAAACAAATGTTGACCTGTCAATAACTGGTGAATGTCAATAATTGGTGCACTTGTCATAAATTATTATCATTTTCAATTTTTTGTTTTTTCGTTTATTTATACTTATTAATATAATGCGAAAATGGTTGTCGAAATTTTTATAATATAAATTATAATATTTCTATATGTAAATATCAAATGACTCATCATTTAACTACATTAATGATTGAATATTTAGGTTTTTTATATCAATGTGCGTTTTGTTCCGTGGTAAATACGTCGTGGGTATAATGAACAAAAATATCTTTAGGCATCTAAGTCCGATGTCTTGAGTTTTATTTTCTATAAAGGGTACATCTTTATATTAAAAGAAAAATCTTATTAAAAGTTTACGGTATTTTAATATTACTGCAATTTCAAATCCGACAGTTTATAAAGGAAGAGGACTAACAAGGAATTGAAAACCTCTCCTAATTGCCCGAACTGGAAAAGGTTCAGCATCGAGTTATCATAATTTATTTCGTATTTACTTCGGAAAGTACAAAGCTCTTCTTAAATGGCACTTTCAAGAAGTTAGCCAAGAGACTTAGTCTGAATCGACTGCTTGACTAACCCCATAACTTATATTTTTGTAATTGTGACAAACTATTGTGATGTTTTGCCTCATTGGTAATGGTGAACTAGATTTTTTTTACTTTGCTTACTTATTTTTCCTCAATATAAAATAATATATGTCCATTCTTACAATGTCACGTGTAGCTTATGATGCTATCTCCAATACAAAAATATTTAGCAGTTTCATCACTACTTTTAGTTCGATCAAATGTGATTTATTTTTTCCTTTTTTTTTTTCTAATATACAATTTAATTATCTGTAAACGAACATCTAGAATGTTTCATAATATTTGTACTTTTAGAATTATTTGAAAAATTAATTTAACGTTTCTGGATTTCCTTGAAAACATTCACAGAATACTTTACAAAATGTTAAGAATCGCCTATAATTTTATTAATGAAAACATTATAAGTGAATTTTCGTAATAGGGCTCTAAGATTACTGATCGTTAATTCTGTATAATTTTCTTCTTTAAATGGTGTCTTATAGTGAGACTAGAAATAGTAATGATCTTCATAAAGTAAGAGTATATAGAAAAATTTAAATTTTTACAAAGGAATGAGAATAAGATTGTGGAACAAATATGTATATATATATATATATAGTTTTGGTCTAGATCACATAAGTGCTCTATACCATTGAAACTACCTACAATACTAGAAAACCTTATGAAACATTAAAATAAATAAATTTGCTAAAATATGAGCCCTAATTGGGCTTTTTACGTTCAATAGTTCTAGAGATATAATTTTTTAAACAGCAACATTTCATGAAATATATGAAAAATAAGATGTTAGTGAATTTACTGTGAGAAATCTTTATATCAGGAACTATGAGACGTACGAATGTCTATTAGCACTCTAATTAAAACCAGTTTATGGCGTTAATCATCGAATTAGGAATAGTTTTTATGATATTTGCCAAAATAAATTAACAAGATGATCATTTCTAACTGTTAGATAAAACTATTGGTTTATGAAAAGCTATATATATGTTTGCAAGCACTCAAATTAAACCTAGTTTAATGTACTATAATGTAGTTAATCTTCGTAGGAGTAGTAGTATTTATGATATTTTTCTAAAATATATTCACAAAAGTTGATTTCTAGTTGTTCGAACAAAATATTTGATTTATAAAAAACTTGTCTACTGATGTCTGCCAGCAATTAAATTAAAGATAGAATGTACTATGAGGTAGTTTATCTACGTAGGGGTTGTAGTTTTTAATTAATTTTGGCAAATATCATAAAACTATTACTCCTACGAACATAAAATCCTGCATATTCCATTATAGCAGCTTTAATTTGAGTGCTAATAGACATCTGTACGTCTCTTGGTTCCTGAAATATAAATTTCCCACAATAAATTCACTCCTGAAGTAGGCTTACACAACTCTAGTTCTCGTATCTTATGACTTGTCCCTCACTTCAGTAATATTTCTGGAATGTTTTAATTTTTGTTTTAACACTTAAAGATTATTTAGTAATTTTTTTACGTTTATTTTTTTTTTCAGGTATCGCAGCAGGCGGTTGGTTCGACGGACCGCCATCCCCGCTGTACCCCAGCTCTGGTAAGAGGCATCACCTTCCCTACCACCCTGTGGCCAGGTTCCGAGGAGCCGACACCAGGCCTTACTACCCCTACGAAGTGAACCTCTTCCCGGAGTATATACCACCGCCGAGTGTGTCTCAAGGTAAACTTATTAGAATGAAAATTAGTATAAAATTACTTAAGCTTCCAATACCTCACTGATTGCTATTTAAAAGATATGAATCAGTATGTTGAGCGAGCCCAAAGTTTGAGCCCTAATCAATTTTTTTTTTTTTCGGCCAAGACTCCCATTGGAGTCCATGGTTGGGGGTCAAGGTTTTTAATTTTTATTGATCAATCCTGAGTCAGCACAGCATCACTTCGCTCCTTGATAATTTTGAGCTTGTGTTCCATTTGCTACAGTCCGGTTTTATTTCAACAAGTTTTTTATTAGCAAACATTCCAATGCGGGCTGGATTCCATACCAAAATTATAGAATGTAGGAAAATAGACCGGGTGGCGGTCAATAAAGGTATGAAAATAGTAAAAGAAAACTTTATTGTTAACCAACGTTTCGCCCCACTTTGCAGGGCTTCGTCAGGGTTAACCCATCATTGGTCGCTGCATGAGAATTTATCTCACGTTAATCGTTTTTTCGGGTAGAGAGCTGCTAGAAGGAGACTGGTTCTCATCTTCCTGGAATCTGTAGTTCACAGTCTCTTCCTTCTATACCTCGTTCCCCATCACTGTAGCCGCTCTGAGTAAACGTCCAGCCATCTTTCCCTGACAATCTTTCCCTGATAATATTCTCATGAAATATTATCTCACGCGTGACCGAGGCTGCTATAAAAATATTCAAGTTGTGAGGATTTTTCTCACGTGCGCCAAGTGTATTTAATGCAAAAAAAAAAAGTAGCAGAACTAGGGAAACAGGTTTAAAGCGGAAGGAACTTGATTAGCGACGTATTATTAATTATGAATTGTATTTCGATACTATAAGTATATATTAGGGTGGTCCATATAACAAAAATTTGTCTTTATGTTTTCACTTCATCGCTTCGCCACACCCACTATTACGGAGGAATTTCGTGCATTGTGTTGCAGGAGAGTGAATATAAAAAACAAAAAAGAATTGCCACCAGTGTAAAATACCTAATATGAATCAAAATTTTATATTTAAAAAAAAAATTTCGAGAGCTTTAAATAAGAAATATGAGGAAAAGTCTCACGCGCGGCCATCTGTAATAAAATCGACATAGCGACCGATTACGGGTTAAGTGAAAAAACAAGATACAAACACTATAGAATTGACAAAATAAAAAAATAAAAAACATTTCAAAACAATTGTTATGTTTATAAAGTATATAAAAAAGAAATAAATATGACCAGGTTTTATAAAAGTTCTGTAAATCTGTATATAGAACTGTTATCTTCATACACATAGTTTGATTATAAAAATAAAACAATAATTAAATAAATAATAATAATGATATAAAATGATAATAAATGAGGAAAGAAGAAGTCAGGACAACCTACCTGTTCTAAGGAATCGGTTGAACAGAAAGAAACAATGAAGCGGAAGGGTGGAGGAGTGGTAGACAGCAAACCGTTTAACGGCTTTATTTCGATTTCAAATACGTCGCGTATACAGGAAGTAGTGATAAAGATATGATGAAAAATGAAAAATGATAAGAGAAAACTGGATATAATAACAATCATTGTAAAAGAAGTAACTAATAAAAAGTAAAAGTAAATAAAGAGTGGTTTAAAAAAAAAAAAAATACAAAGAAATAAGTAAGAAAAATAATTAAACAATGATAACAACTGTTGTATTTATATATCGTGAAAATAATCATTTATCTACACTGATAATAGTAACAGTAAAGATAACAGGAGTAACATGAATAAAAAAAAATGAAATAAGGTTATTTAAAAATCAGAAGTGAAAGTTTACAAAATAAAATACAAATATGTATAAAGGTACAAGGTGAGATGTAGAAAGAAGTACATAAAAAGATTAAAAATAAGTAATAAAGTATAAAAATAAGTGAAAAAATGTGATGGGATGTTAACCATATAGGTGATGATAATGATAAGTGAAATAAGTTAATAGAAACATGTGAAATAAAAGTTTACAAGAAAACAAAAAAACTATATATATTTTGATTATGTTCATTTTGTTTATTCTTCTGTTTTATATATTTTAAGAGTTTATTATTTATTTATTTTATTTTAGTATGTATAAGATCATTCATCACTATTACCTGTTGCCCACAACTGTGTGCCAGATTGTAATATCTATCAATCTATCAACTCTTTTTTGTTAGCTTGTTATTTAGTATTGAATTCCCATAATGGCTGTCGCTTCTCTAGTGATTTTTGAGCATTCCCTAAAATGATTTTAAAGAGAAAAAAATTATATAATATGATTATTGATGCTATAAGCTACACTATCTCAGGAGTCTGAGAATAAAATATTAAAATTATACAGATGATAATGAACAGAATTTTAATTTTTAATTTCTGAAAGATACGGTAATTTCTCTGGTTATACCCCAGTCTGAGAGGATTTGGTTTTTGTTTCTGAGATCTCTAAGAAATCAATAAAATACGTCAGATGAAGACATTACAGGGTACTTAGCTGAAGCTCAATTATAATTCTGGGAGGGTACTTAGAGAGAATATTTCGGTCAAAGGACTCGAGTAATGGATCCCTTGAGATGGTGTCCCAGATCTCTCGCTTGCATCTTATCTGTACCACTGTATCCAGGTCTCCTCATAAATTGTTCATGACTGAGTCAGCTTTTATAAAATTAAATTATTCATTATTAATAACAATTATCCAAATAGTCCCAACCTTTATTAAAACATGTTATATCTCTAACGTTTCGGCCAATCCAGCCATCGTCAAAGACAATCTTAATTTTAGTACCATAGCCTCACTTTGACTTATTAAAATATCCAGGATATTATGCACAAGTAATTTTAATACAGTTTCAATAACAATTGTCGCTATAGCATGTATTAATAATTTCTATCCATCCTGATCTTTGAATTTTACTATCAATGACTTCACTTCAATGAACCATTACACTATTTTTTTTTAGTATAAATACAAAATTTGTGAAAGATATAAATTATTAATAAATGCTATAGTGACAAATAGGTTTGTTCATATTGTGTTAAATTGACTTAGACGTAATATCCAGCAAATTTTCATAAATCAATGTGATGCTGTGATACTAAAATTATGTCCTTGATGATGGTCGGATCGGCTGAAACCTTGGACATTTAATGTTTTAATAAAGAATGTTGAGACTATTTGGACAATTATTATCGCTAACAAAAGTAGCTGTCTCTATAATAATTTGAAGATAATAAAACTATCTAAAAATAATTAATAAAAAGGTTTAATGAAATCGGAAGTTCGATAATTCCAACAACCCTTGCTTATAAAGGAACTTTTAACTCTAATTTTGAAAAAACCCAAATCCTCAAAATCCTACCTAACACAATCTACCATCTAGGCTTCAGCCCAAACTCAGAATCCTTAATTTAAAGTTAGATTTTACTTTAAGTTCGTTATTCATACAGACAATCTTTAAAATTCGCTATGCTGCAATATCTACTGTATTAAACAAGCACTGGCTCAAAGCGCCAATTTTATTTTTATTATTATGACACTACGGTCCTGCTAGAACTCGGGCCTCTTCCACAACAGCCAACCAATCTACACGGTCTCTTGCTCTCTCCTTCCATCTGCACACCTTCAAGATCTTCAAATCCTCCTCCACATCGTCCAGCTGTCTGATCTGGGGACGTGCTCTTTTCCGTTTTCCATAAACCATCTTTTTTGGGTATCCTCACAACTTGTCCTAGCCATCTTATTCTTGCTCTTTTAATTACGCCACGGTGCTGGGTTCCCCGCACAGATTAATCAGTTCTTCATTCCTTCTCCAAACTCCATTCTCCGAGACTCCTCCCTATATCCTTCTCAATACCTTTCTCTCCCAGGAGTTAAGCATCTGTTCTGTTTTTTCTTATCAAGTGCCATGTTTTCCCCCATAGATTACTACTGCCCTTCGATGGTTTTGTAAATTAACACTCCCATCCTTTTAGAGAGAACTCTAAAATTCAGTATTTTCTGCAATGAGGAATAACATTTATTTCCAGCTGCTATCCCTGGCTTCTATTTCCCTGTCTACTTTGTTATCATCTGTAACCAGGCTTCCCAGGTACCAAAGCGCCATTATGTAGACTTAATATCCTAAATTAGGTTCGTAAATATCGGTAAGAATTATAATGTGTGAATTCTTACTTTTAGGTAACTGTACAATATCATGAATTCTAAACAATTTTATTTTATTTTGTAAGGTAAAAGATAGATAGGTTAAAATAACTTCGATTTCTAAGGACATTTATATAATTATTTTTTATTAATTTGTAACTTAGCTATATCCAGAATGACCTGCATGTAATGCAAATGCTTTAAAATTATTATAAACTTCCTAGTGTTTCTGAGTCTCTCAGTGGCTTGTTGTTATAAACAAAATATTTGCCAAAACTTCTCTTGGCCATGCAGCATGGATAGTAGTGAGAAACTTTTAATTGATATAACTCCTGTTTATCGTCTGCCTGGCAAACAATATTACCTGAGTTTTCTAGCATTGAGGTTATATAAATAGAATTCATCTTGAATCTAGCTCTGTGGTAACCAAAATTAATGATGAATGGGACAAACTTTATCTTCCTGTCTACGTATAGGTCTACCTCTGCTTGCCTGTTTTGTAATTAGTCATTGTTCTGATCCACGATTTTTCTCACCCTCTATATTTATTGATTTAAACAACAATTATCTTTACAAGTTATAAAAGGTTTATTTTCACGTTGTGTAGCTGTCTTCATTCTTCAGCTCAACTCTTTATAGTTTAGTATTAACAACAAAACAAAAATCTTACTTTTCGCAACTGTAATGGTGGAGACTATCTAGCAATTACCTCCATATCATTTACTGTCATGACAGTACTAAATAAGAGTACTTCTAGGCATATTGTGATAGTCCATTGTACCTGTTATGGGAGAGACGCTACTGTCCCGTTAAGGCCCTTTTAAATTGTGACAGCAACTGCCGTGGTGTTAACTGTGTGACAGTTACAATCCTGAGAGCATTTAGTCCAGTTACACTAATGTTGTAGTGGATATCACGTGATGGTTGACAGTACATTCTGCTTTACTAAACCTACTGCCACTTTAAAAGCCTGATTACACGGTGAGATTTTACGTCCACTTGACATTTAAGTGTTGTAGCAACTATTTCATGAACTTCCGTTGTATGATCTGTATGACAGTTACTGTCATAGCTATATTTATCATCATGGCAGTACAGTAGCTTTTTCTAGTCTGGCGTGATAATTTGTCAGTATCTGTCGGTGAAGCCGACACTTATGTGATCGAAAATTTTATATTAAAAATTTTTTTAAAAATTTTTTTAATTAGTTTCTGAATTTCTTCAAATAAAAATAAAAATTGTTAAAGAACGATTAATGTTTTTATTATTTTTTTTAATGAATACAAATTGATATTTAAGGTTCAAAAATAAAAAAAAACATAATTTAAATTGAAATAAAAAAATAACGATTGAATTTCTAATTTAATCTAGTTGTTAATTTGTAATTTAATCTCCTTGTTAATTTTTAATTTAAATTCTTTTGAAATGACAATTAATAGTTATTTTCATTCCCTTCAAAATTCCTATAGATTTGTTTTACGTGCTTCTTCTCTTAAGATAAACTCTACCGGGGAAAAAAAAGTTTCGAATTTTTTTCATTTTTGTTATTTCATTATTTATAAAAACGTAAACACATTAAATTGCACAACTGAATATACCAAGTTAATTATGTTTTTTTGGATGCTAATATAAATATATTATTTTATTTTCAGTGTTTTAAATAACAAAATTTTAATTAAATTTTAAAATTGACACTTAAGATTTATCTAATGTGCGACAACTCCCGAGTCGCTCCACGAGCATTATAGCAGAATAAATAATGAACCGTACACCACAAAGATCAATATATAAACTTATAAATTCTAATTATGATTTCCTTGTAAAAATATTATTTTCTTACATTATTCATTTCTTGTTAAAATATAAAAGAAATCAATAAAGTGCATTTATGGATAAATTTTTTTTTATTGTTTTAATAATGTTGCTTTTAAAAAGGATGTTCCGAAGAAGGAAATAAAGGAAAGTCTGACTGAATCCTGTATTTAAAATGGGCACTAAAACTTTTAAGAAATTACTTATAAATATCTTATAAAAATAAGGAATCAACTTTTTATAATTATAAAAATTTATAAAGCGTTTCTTCGGTTTGTTAGAAACAATCTGTTTAAATTATAAGTTTCAGAATTTAATGTATTATTGATGCTGCTTTATGCATAAACAGCTTCTGAAAGCATTTTTTTTATTTTTTTTATTGTATGCATAATTGATGCATACATTCTAAGTTTTTTTAATATCTAACTTATGTTTAAACAGTATTAAACAGTAAAATCATTTTTTTTTTTTTTTACATTACTCAAGATAACTTCTTTCTAATATAACTAATCAAGTCAACTCCTTGACTTCAGAGCTGCTTCAGCTGTAGCATTTATTTACTTAACTTAGTTAGTTCTCCCCAACTTTTGATTATTTTAATAAAAATTGTGTATAATTTGTATTCAAAATTTATGATCTACCAATTAATAGGTAGGAGGAATAAAAAATTGGGACTGTTTCAAAACGTTAAAAAAAATTAAATATTCAAAATCTAATAAAACAGTATTTAAATTAGACTGAATTTGTTAAAATATGAGCCCTAGTAGAGAGAGCTGTTATGTTCAATTGTTCCCGAGATAATTTTTTTAAAAGCAACATTTCATAAAAAATGTAAGTGAATTTATTGTAGGAAATCTATATCTCAGGAACTATGTGACGTACAGATGTCTATTAGCACTCAAATTAAAGTTAGTGTAATGTACTATGCAGGAGTTTATGACGTTTATCTTTGCAGCTTTTATAATATTTGCCAAAATAAATTGATTTATTGTTGTCCGGACACATTTTCATGTGCTAAATTTAATTTTAATATGTGAATATCATTAAAAAAAATACTATTCCTACGAAGATACGTGTAATAATCTACTTTATAGTAAGTTAAATTTCCTTTATTTTGAGTCCTGGGAGACATAACTACGTCTTATGGTCCTAGAGATATATTTTTTAAAAAAATCAAACAGTTTGCCTGAACAAGTAAAAATTAACATTTTGTGAATTTATTTTGTCAAATATCATAAAAACTACTACTCCTACAAAGATGAAAGTTATAAACTATTTTATAGTAACTTTAACTAGCTTTTATTTGAGTGCTGGCAGACATCTGTACGTCTTATGGTTTCTGAAATAAATTTTTTCATAAATCGATTTATTTTAGCAAATTTCATGAAATAAACATCATAAACTACTTTAGAGCTTATTAAACTAGCTTTGATTTGGGTGCTAATAAACATCTGTAAGTCAAATAGTTT
Organism: Halyomorpha halys; assembly: GCF_000696795.3. Classification (NCBI taxonomy): domain Eukaryota; kingdom Metazoa; phylum Arthropoda; class Insecta; order Hemiptera; family Pentatomidae; genus Halyomorpha; species Halyomorpha halys. Next base: position 3,617,475 of record NW_027116287.1, read on the forward strand.
TTGAGATATAGATATCTCAAAATTAATTCTCCAACTAATGATTTGTCTGTGCATTTTTTACGAAATGTTGATTTTTAAAAAGCTACATCTGAGGAACTATTGCACTTAAATAGCTCTATTAGGACTCATATTTTAGCAAATTTTCTCTACTTCAAATGATGTTTTCTGAAGTTTTCTATTATTGTAGGTAGTTTTAAAGATACAGAGCTCTGAATGAAAAATACTTTTTTTTTGAAACAGCCGCAATTTTTTTATTTCCCTATCTATACTTGGCAAACTCATCAATTTTTACTATTAATCTTACATAGTTTTCATTTAAATAATCAAAAATTATGGTAAAATAACTTCCTTTTTTTCCCGGATCTTGTACTGTGTAGAGAAACAACTCATTGGTAGCACTCTAATAGATATTTTAATGAATTAGTAAAAATATTTTACTTAGTAGATATAAATTTGCTGAATTCTAGGATACCTGGCTATAAAATTTCCTTCGTGAACATGAAAACTAAGAATACGATTGTGAAATTCCTTCATATAATAAATTTATTAAGAAAGTCTGTTAATTTTAATGTTGCTGAGTACACTATCATAATTTACCAAGGGTAAAATAAGATGGAAATGCCATCCACTGGTCACATTTACTAAAACATTAGTTACTACCTGGTCTGTTAGAAACTCAAAAGATCAACATGAAACGGCACCAACCACCGCAACCAAGAGAAGTGCTGTAACATTAGTTAATTTGCCTTCTGTTGACTTCTTTAGTTTTTGAATTGAATACCACTTCCCTACTATCCAATCTAAACTTTTAGGTCCTTTTGTGAATTTGAATGAACAGTCTAAGGGACGAATATAGGAAAACTCTATAAATTTGAAACTTTTACTACTAATCGATTAGAATGAAGTGGCACTTTATATAATCGATTTTTCATTTTTTTTTTTTGGTTCTCTCCAAATTGACTCTAACGATTGTTATTAAACTCGATTTATCAATGTACAATTGAATAGTCTTCAATGCCTGTTTTCTTATATTATATAATTATATTTAGCAGTTTATATTATAGAAATTTGATAGGGCTTAAATGCCGAATTTTTTAAATGGCTTCCTCTAAAGTATCTTTAGCTTCCTCTAAACTATCTTATATTATTAACAATAATTAAAAAAATGGCTAAATTTAAACCAAGAAAGGATTTGATAATTAACTTATAGAAATAAAATAACAAATATTTTTTCAAAGTTTAAACACGTTTCTGGAAATGGGAGTAGTAACATAGACGTATTATATATATCGTTGGTAAGTCTAAGATTTAAAAATATACATATTTAACATATATAGCCGTAAAAGATGATGGAGAATGATAAAAAATCAATAAATAAAAGGTTTTTAACTATACGAATTTGTCTATTAACTGGTGAGCGCATGCGCACAGAGTTTTTCCTTTTCACCAGTCTGATAAATGTTTCCATATCACCATACTTATAAAATAATTAGTTTTTTTAATTTTAATTAACCTATACATGAGCCCTTCAGTTAGCAGTATGACTGATTCTATGAAATAATTCCTAGTATATTCAACAGTGGTTCTATTTAAATTTATGCATTGAATGAACGGTTAAGCAGTGATGGTTAATTTTAATATTAAAATTTTGTATGGAGATATATTATTAAAAGATTTATTCATTTATAACAGTTGAAATTGGAGTTAGTTAGTGAAAGTTGTATAATTAAACATAATAAATAAGGAAAATCAAAATACTCTTACATTAAGATATTAAAAATTTAATTTAATGATATCTATAAAACACACAAATTCGTTCTGGGACCGTCATCAAAACTTTCACAAGTACCCTAATTGAGAGAGAGAGAGAGAAATACTTTATTTATTTATCTATACTGCCTAAATACATTAGGTTGCTATCTCACACAGCATACTTATCAATCCGTAATCGGACATATGTACATTACACATACATGGTATAATCAGAAAAAAAAAAAGAGATACAATAATAGGATATAATAAACAATTTTTTTCACCCCTACAGTTTCCTTTTACAATCCATTTCGGTCTGTACAACAAATACAAATGTTTCATTCATTCCTATTTTTTTTCCTCATTTCTGCTCCTCCAATTTCATCCTTTCACAATTATTCAATTCACCCGATCAACAAATTCGCTCTCCGGAATTCACCCTCCTAGATCCTCTTCAGTGACCCGCTAAAAAAATTCAATACGGTAATGTGAGATCAGACCATCATTCATAGTCACAGCAGTAGATCAGTCTACCAAGAACAAACAACTAAATACATTTAACGAGAATAAGAATAACACATAGATTAAAAGGAAAATATAATATAAAAAAAAACCGGTTACAGGAAACACTTGAATGGATAAATAAGTTTAAAAAAAAAACACAAATAAAAAAAAAAAGTGTGTTATTTAAAATATACCTTGACGTGTTTAGAATTAAATGTAGTATTTTTGGTATACATAGTTAGAAATCTATTGTGATGTTTTTGTATATCCTCAAAGTTTTCTCTGTTAGTAAAAACTGGTTTCAGTATTTTTTTTTTATAATCTAAGTTAATCTTAAGTTAACTGATTAGCTCTGTGAGGAATGCATTGGAATTTTTTATCGATATCTTTACATTCCGAAATTTTATTTAGAATTTTTTTTTAAATCGTTCGTGGTTTTTGACGTTATTTTCCTTTAAAGTCTGCGTCATTCGCTTTTGCAGTCCAACCTTTTCTATTCATGTCCTTTTGTCTAGCAGTGTCTGTGCCTTTGAATTAATGAATGAAAGAGCTTCCAAACCAAACACGACGAGGTTGTCAGGAATCTTCGATTACTATTCCATTCATGAGTTACGTTTGGACATCGCCCCTGATTCTTTTATAAAAGGAAAACTGGTGTGGCCATTAATTCTATTTCAATCGACTATTCTTTCACAGAGAGAACCATTTGAAATACCATTTTACCTGTGTTTTGTTTTTTATTTGATTTTACTTCGTTCGTATTTAAACATTTTATTTATTTTCATAGTTTCTAAAAACAAAAATCAAACTTATTTTGAGGAACTGAATTTGCAGGGAAAGAGGCAGGGGCCTTGAGTAAATCCAGAAATTATCTTAAGGTGGCAAAAAAAAAATAAATAAAATAATTAAATAGACTCTTTATATTTAATTTAACTTCCTTATGTTTTTATAGCTAAGGTCAATAAAGGTAGGAACCGGACTGCTTAGCATGGAATTTTAACAATTAAAGTCAGGAGAAAATTAGTTACTAATTGGAGAAAATAGTCAGGGGCGAAGTGCAATTTGAACTCTATCATTTGATATTTTAATTTACATTAATAAGGAACATGTTAATATTAAAATATTCCAGATGATTTTTTTTTTATTTGGGCTCTTCCCCCAGAACCTGTCAATGCTAAAAATACTTTTTTATATATCAGATACCATCCAAGTTTAAAAGTTTAAAAACAACATTTAATTTACACAAAAGTTTAATATTATTTATAATTAGCATTGTAGGGCATCTTACTGGAAAAATAATTACAAGTTTTATTTATTTTTCCTTTCTTGATTGTTTGTCTTCATGTCAGGATATTAGTTATTTATAATATTTGTAAATTTATAACATGGTAGTAAGGTGTGATATTTAAAATCCTAGTATACACTCTAGAGCAATAAAACTGGAACGCTTTACTTTTTTTAAATAACTTAATATTTTTTTTTTCATTTACTCTTAATGAGTTGTTGTTCCACTATACTATAAAGGGTTGAAAAAGACCAGGAGAGAGATTTATCCTTTGCATTTTTTCTCTAGTCTCCTTCCAAAGGGGATCGATAATGGTTTAGGTCATTTCTGCTGAACTTAAGTGTCGTTTAACATGAATCATACACTGAAGGCTGTAACTTGCTTGAGATCCAGCCAGCTCATGTTGCCAGAATTGTAAAAGAAATCAGAGGAATTGGTGCTTATTTAAGGTAATGCAAGATTACTCAGAGATAACTTTGTCAAGATCATGCTTAACAAATATATTAATTATTCACAAGCCATTATTACCATACCCATGCTCATGTATGCTAGTGCAAAAAGATTGCTTATGTATGAAATGAAATGAAAAAATAATTTTATTCTGGGACATATGTCCCTTAAGAATAAATACATGGTTCATATATTAAGATTTTTATCTGGCAAGAATTTACAAATTTTCAGATAGTAAAATGAAATTACATTGGAGTATTGGCTTAACTGCTGTTCATAATGTTAATCAATAACTGCCTATTTATTTGATTACAATGATGCAGAGGTTTGGTTATACAATAAGTGGAGGAATAGGTGTTGTTTAAAGGGAAGAATGGATGAGGACTGGCGAATGGAGATGGAAAGAGAATTCCAGAGGGAGTTCGCACGTATTACGAAGGATTTGCTAAAGAAGGCAGTTCTATATGAGGACATATATAAATTAATCGGTTGGAATCTGGTGTTGGATGAGTGGATGGATGAACAAAGAGTGAGGAGATCTAGGATATAGATAGGTTTTTTTGATTTTAAGAGCTTGGAAGACCAAGGAGGTATTGCCTTCAAGAGGTTGAATAGAGCCACTTCAACTCAGTATACCAGCGGGAGACTTGAGAGGGCCTTGGGAACCCAAAGTTAAATCTTACAAAGCAATTCATGAGTCTCTTCAGTCTCAACTGTAGTCCTGCAGATAGCCCTTCATAGACCAAGGAACCGTAGTCGAAGTGGGGAAGACGAGAGAGGATACTAGGAGCTTTATGAATTTCTTGAAAAGCAAGTGGAAAATCAGAAGAATGGAGTAGTTAGGTCAATCCCCTGATCTCAACCCGATTGAATACTTCTGGAAAGATATTTTAAAGTATGATCATCTCTCTGGATACGATCAATCAGCTGACAGCTGCCTTTCTTGAAGAATGTAAGGAATCAGCTGAGATATTCGATACTTCATCATGGGTATGACACGACATTTGCAGATTATCATCTGTGCCCGAGAATGCTATACCTCAAATTTATTTTATTTTTTAATCTTTTGAAGTGTTTATTTTCAATAAAATGATTAATTTCAATAATTCAGATAAGGGTCATTTTTCACCTTTTTTTTTTTTGTACCTGAGTCTATTTTTCCAGAAAAATGAAAAGCCTTCTGTCGAACAGAACTGATAATAATAAGGGTATTTGCTTAAAATATTTCGTAAAAAAAATATATTTAAGAGGCTAGGGCCAAAGTCTTGTAATTCCGCTCATTTAATAACTGTTATCGGCCTTTTTTCTATTGCCTTCATTTCTAAGAGCCTCTTAAAATTTGAGTGCAGGAATAGTTTACCTTATATTAAATTAAATACCTTATAAATAAAATTTTTATATGAACTGAATCTTATTGTCATTTCTTTTTATAAATAAATGCCTATATAAACACTTTTATTTTACTTTTAAGCTTTGATGATGTGTTATTGCCTAATACTTGCTATTATTTTTTCAGTAGGACAAGGTGCTGTTCCTGAAGGGCCTATGAACGCAGGAGAACTCCTCGCCCTTCTGTTCTCAGGCATTAGGCAAGGGGAACAATCAAGTAGGATGAGAGGTACCCTCAGGTTTGGAATCGCCAGGCGGTAAATGTCATCCTGGCACAACTATAGTCACCCCATCATGGACCTGCCTCCGACTAACTTATTCCAAATGTTAAAATAAGCAATGAAATAAATATTGAAAACATAAACTGAGAAGTCATTTTCACATTTAATAAATATAAGGTCTATCTCGCCTTCTTATGATACCTTAAATGTTATTTTTTATTAAATAAATACAACGTTTATTAAATAATGTGGCTTTTATTTAGACATATTTACTTTTATAATTAGTCTCAGAAAGTAGAGCTATTCTGAAATTGGATATTTAATATAAATTATATGAGTTGAAAGTACTTTGTTTTGGTCAATTCCTCTCTTCCTCCTTGCTACAGAACATTCTTAAACAACAAGCTAACCAGCATTCATCTTTATCCAGCACAAAAAAAAAACGAAATAAAAACATGGATAATATTCATATTATATATATAAATAATTGACCGTATAATTTTAAATATGAATATGGTCAGGTTTGGGGTCAAAAAAGAACAACAATAGTTAAAAACTATTTATTTTCCGACGTTTCACCCCACTTTGTAGAGCTTCATCAGGGTTGTTCAAGTTTATAGCTTTGTAGACTTAATAAGTCTGTTGAAGCTCTATAAAGTGGAGCGAAACGCTGGAAAAATAAATAGTTTTTAACTATTTTTGTTCTTTTTTAACCACAACCATCTACTTTATATATGGAAATATTCATGTTATATATAGGAAATTCTAAAACAGTATTATAGATGTATAGTAATATATAATATTTTAATGATAAAAGCTGTTCCAAACTTAGATTTATCAGCAATGGTTAAGTAAAACAATTGATAATATGATACTTCATCTCGTGCAGCATAAAAAATATTTGTTTGAGAATCAAAAAATAATAAGTGAGATGATAGTATAGGTCAATCGAGTTTAAATAAATTATGAACAGAAATATTGTGTTTATTTTATTTACCATTTCTTGACAATTTGTCCCATGTCCTACTGACCACAATTACGGGACATGATTTGTCCCTTATTTTGGTGATTCTTATGTTTTTAGTGTTTTTCTGGGTGAATTTGAGAAATTCTTTAACTGGAAAATTAATGGTTCAATTAATCAAAACATAGTGTTCCATGCCACTGCCAATGCATCAAAGGGTTATCTCTGAGCTGTTAAAATATTTCTTTTGGTAAAAATGTGGCAGAGTTGATTTGCTATTGTTTCCAATTTTTTTTTTTTTCAATCATTATAAAGTTATCATGATCAAAAGATGACCAACATATCTTTAATGCATGTTGATTTGTATATAGTTAAAAAAAAAAAATAGTTATACAGTAGAAAGTAATGAAATAAAATAGGATATTTAAAAAAAAAATCCACCATCTTAATAACATTAAAACATTAAAGTAAGTTTATAATTTATTTAGTAAACTTTTACTCATATTATAATTAAAATAGGTGCACATTGACCATATTCCGTTGACAGTATTCTTCACATAGGTACATATTTATAAAATGCCAAAATTATATTAAAAATTAAAATACTCTAAAATTACAAAATATCACAGATACTTTCAGGAAATGAAATTATATATACAGAAAAATACTTTCATTATTCTAAAAATTATATACAATATGTTCATAATAATATACATTATTTGTTGGACAATTCTAATCTAATTATTTAAAATTTTCATAATTTTGTTACAATTATATTTTCAGAATCGGCAAAGTTAATACTGCCTGACTTTTCCAGTACACTGAAACGTTTTCCTTCTGGTGGCCACTGGGCATTTTCAAAATCTCCTTCTAATTTTACAAAAGCCTGTCTTGATGTGTCAATACCACACCTCATCTTTTTAAATAATATCCTGTTAACAATGAAATCTTCAAAAAATAAACAAATTAAAAAGTTGACCAACCCCAAACCAAGAACAAGAAGTGAAAATTCATACGATGGTGGAAAACGTAATTGTAATAATTTAATAATCCAATTTGCAGGGAAAATTGTTATGTACGAACAAACAGCCGTCATTAAAACAACCGATGCAAAGAATATTTTGTTTTTATAGATAGGTTCTCGGTAGGGTGGCCCTTGTGAAAATGCAACAGCCATTGTAATGTACTGGAACTGAGATACTGTAAAAATCGAAAAGTTCTCATATGAATTATACTGTTTTCTATATTTAAAATGGAATGGTTGAAACCAAGGAAACTGCTGAACACAATAAAATGATAAGGTTTGAATGATAAGTATAGTAATAGCTTGTAATATTAACGATGCAATGGGTATGAAATTCATCATGCTCGACAAAGGTGTTTCAGAAACTATTGGACCTTTGTATGCTTTACTTTGACCAAAAAAGAATGCAAAATTCACCACGAGAAAAACATCAATAAAAAGGAACTGAAAGTCAGTTATATTACTGTCAATCCTGTATAAAAATAAGGTTGAGAAAAATTCGGTGAAACTATACAGAACCATAAATTTAAAAACACCAAACGAAGTTACTAATGCTGCTCTTCCTTCCCTGATCACTTTTGGAACACAAGAAATATTGGCGTTCTGAGATGTAAAGGGGGAAGCGACTGATGCTTCTGCTTCAGACAGCGATATCCCAACATGGGCAGCTTTCAGAGCTCCGCAGTCATTTGCTCCATCACCACACATTGCTAAAAAAAAAAATTAAAAGACAATCATAAATCTTTTAAGAACTCTATAATTAATTTATTTTATTTGGCAAAAAGATTTTAGATTATAATTGTTCATTTAAATTGAATATATATATATTTATATATATATATCATTTAATAGTCAAACTTAATTCAGATATTAGTTTATTAATTTATTATAAACAATATTATTATGTTATATTATAAATCAATTTTTTGTTTGAGAGTAGGTAATTAATTTAAAATATGTCTCTTGTAATTAATTAAAAACATCTTTTTATTCTTTCTCTCAACTATCATTGTATTTTTCCAACATTCCAGTCCTTTAGGCACTATCAAGAAAACCTTATATAGATATATCCAAGTTTAAAATTTTTCAATTACAGCTATTATTAATGCCCTCGTCGATTCATTAACAATTACACTTTTATGTGAATTATTACGTTAAACTATTTAATGCATTAGCCTCTTTTTTATCACTGAGTCATTAATAGATATTTGATATAAGGATCAAAAGAAGTTTGTGTTTTGAATTAATTGAAATAATTCATTGTTTACTAAATATCCAACTGAGCCAGAGGATGTAATTATAAGTAACTTTTTTAAATTTTAAATTAGGGTTTTTAATTATTATTCTTTGAACTTTATTTGATGAAAACAGTATATCTTCATATTATGATTATTAATCCATTGACTATACAGTGGTACTAAAGAGATTGGACTAATGGTAACTAAGATATTTAAAATATTAAAAAATTTGTCTGAACTTTATGACTATTTTATCAAAAGAGCTACAATTTGTTGAATAGTAAACTCAAAAAGAGTCTGCTATTAATAAGTTAACATAATAGTGTTGATTAGCTTATATTTACCAACAAAATACCCCATCTTCTGCAGTTCAAGCACGAGTTGTTGCTTTTGGTCGCTGGTCATTCGTGCGAAAACAGCACCCTGTATAACCAGCCGAGGGAGGAGTTCAGGTAATTTATCTCTGATAACTGCCCATGTTTTTCCAGTTGTCGCCAATCTCATCTTTCCTGTCTGTATGCCATCTTCTATAGCACCATTCATATGTCTATAACTCTGAAAATTTTCCTTCTATGAGTGAATATATTTTTGTTTAACAATGAAATATATTAACACAAATTTTCCTACAATTATATACTTTAAATTCGCATTTAAGGTAAATTAATAAAAACATTAATCTCATCATCAATTATCTTTCAATGCTGGAAGACTACTTAGTGTAAATAAGGAATAGAAAAATTACTTATAACCAGAAATCAAAGGAGTAACTTAACTTTGATAAACATACAAACTATAGCCTGTTTTCAAAACTTTGAGATTTTTTAATTGATTTGTTTTCTCCCATAAAATGTTACATTATCAATGTTTTTTATTTTTAATGAATTAAAGGAGTAATATTAATTGTGATAAAAACACAAGCTGTGGTCTGATTCCCAAAACTTAAACGGAGAGAGAATTGGATTAAAGTAAACTTTTTTCCAAAAAATAGTGCATATAAATCGCAGAAAATCTATCAATCTCTTAATTATTTTTTTAAAAACTAGTTTATTAGTTTTTAAGAAATAAATAACGAAATGAAGACCGAAAAAATGGAAAGCCCAAAATTTTCGCTCATTTTTAAATCTACCGCTCGATAAAAATTAATATAAAGTATTATAAATTCACCAATATTTGAGCCCTCATAGAACTATAAGTTTAATAGTTCCCGAAACACAGTTTTTCAAGAAACAATTTTTTATAT
>NW_027116287.1:3627591-3669958 GCF_000696795.3 Halyomorpha halys
ATCTACATTTTGTGAACTTATTTTGGCAAATATCGCGAAAACTATCACGAGTAAAAATAATCATTAGAAACTACATATGTAGTGGTACATTTCCCCCGCTTCTATTTGAGTGCTAATAGACATTTGTAAATCTAATAGTTTCTGTTGTGCAGTTTATCAAACCATTATTTTTTTCCAAATAATGAGAAACCAATATTTTGTGTATTAATGCTTCACTTTTAGTACCAATAGATATATAATGTGTTAATAGATGCGTCTAAGAGATTTTAAGATACAGTTTTCAATGCACGATTTATTTCCAAATAATAGAAGATCAACATTTTGTGAATTTATTGTGGGATAGAAGTGAGGGACTATCAGAAACAAGTATCGATATCGGAGGTATCGAGACTTGCAGAATTCGATTGATTTATTCTTCTCATCAGCTTATCTTGTCGAATATCGATACCTAATAATTAGTTTAAGATCTTATGTTTGTTTCCTTTACTGATTTATTTGAAATATAAAATATGTATATATATATATCTATTGAAAAACCAATATGTATGAACGTACTTCAAAAATAGATGTATAAAATATTTATTACTACTGATATATAGAAATAGAATACATTTTTAAATATTTGGTCTGCATACACTCTACATACTGACTTCCGCGAAAGTTCCAGGATTTTGAGGTTGAATTTAATTTGGTGAATTTTCAACTAGTAAACCTTCAACTTATTAAAACGCAAATACAAGGTATGTGATTTACTCTTTACTAATGGGTAGGGATGGTGATGGGTCTAATTCAATTAGAATATTTTCAGAGCTTTTGGCTGATTCAATTTATTGACTTTGGCTAACCCAATATCAGGTTATAAAAGTTTTATATTTATTTAATCGTAGATGGTAGTTATTGTTTTTGGTTAATGAGTCTATGTTTTTTTAATTCAGTTAAAAGTTTAAATTTGATGAACTTATTTAAAAGTCGTGTTTAAACTAACTCAATTAAACGAGCTTGAGGATTAGTTACTAAAAAGTTTGTAATAATTCAAATATTTTTTTGCAATAGTTTTAACAATTTGTATTAGCAATGTAATTGTAAATAGTATAATTTCCTTCATTATCTTTTTAAGGATTTTTTATTTTATTAACATAGCTTAAAACTACTTTAGACTTGTTCATTTATGGTACATTTAAAATTATTTATACTTCTTTGATTCTCAGTGTCAATCTAATAATGAATTAGTTATTTAATTGAAGTTTTTCTTCTTTGAAATTTCATAATACTAATGATTGTTGAAATCGATTATTTTCATTTAGAATTTTAAATGCCATGCTAATGAAAGTTACAACTTAATGTCTTAAGTTCCTTTTTTCTATAACCTATATTAATTAAAGTTATTTGTAATGAAATGCATCAATATAATATTTCTTCACAAATATGGTTTAGCTTGCTCATTAAAATATTACAGTATCAATGAGGATTGAGGTTTTACTTGGCATCATTGTAACATATCTAAATCATAAGTGAAGTTACTTAGACATTGAAAATTACTCTTGTGGAAATTTAAGCTCTGCCTATTTAACTAAATCTTCCTAAAAGAGACTCCTACACAACGTTTTTAGCCCTTTCCTGATACCTAACTCGTTATATGTTTATAATTTTATTTCTATTTTTTGAGTGATCATATTAATCGAATAAATACTGGAAATGAAAATTTAGAAAAATAACAAAGTAAGTGGTTTATTTCCGTTTTTGTTTTAAATTTTTATAGTTTACTCTCCTATAACGCTTAATTCTCTAAATTTATTCATTTTAAATTTCTTGAATCCATCTCTGAGCCAGCGATTTGATTTCTCTGTAATTCAATTATCGAGGATGCCCTTAAGATTGGAGAGACCTACTCGCAAGTTGTTTTATCACCCTCACTTAAAAATTAAGAAAGCGTAAGATTAATTTACTTCTCCTTAACTAATTTCTTAAAGATTGTGACCTTATATACATAAGACAGTGATATACGGTTATACATGCACCAAAGCTACAAAAATTAAAAACAGTTGTTTTTAGATAAAAACAAGAATGGTAAATGTGCAATTATAATAACAATAATATTAACTTTTTCCATTGATCACATCGCCATAAAACATTTTTCATGTTGTATTAATTACTTACTATAACACTATTTTATAGAAAAACTGCAAGTAGTTTGGTGGTCGGCTGTCCTCTGATACAAGTCTCTATAAGCAGGGGTAGAGCCTTTTAATTATTATTTTTAAATATAAATTATTTAATTAATTAATTAAAATTAAAGAGCTTAAAAGCAACTATGCCATTTCATAAATTTTGAAATGTGTAAATATTATTATACACTTTTTTTTATTATAGACGTTGTGTATATGAAAAAGGGAAAAACATACACACTTTGTTTATACCTTACTGGTTATTAGTATAAGTGGTAAAGATAATTAGATAATAATTATCTAAATGGAAACAACTAGTAACTGTTATCCCTAGCAGTTTTAATTCATTTCTCTTTTTTTCTTCTCTGTATCTCATGAGATTTAATTATCATTTTTAGAATTAATGTAGTTTTGTCTGTTTTAGTTATTTTGTTTCTTTCATTACATAATTATTGACAAATGAATAAATATTAATTCCTTACATTTTTCCATTGCATGTCATCATTTTGAGACACGTGGTATTCTAATTCTGGAATTTTGGAGTTTTCATCAGATATGTGCAGTTCCACTGTTGTGTCTCGCGGTCCAATAATGCCACATTCTTTAGCAACACTTAAAGCAGTTTGTATATTATCTCCTGAAATAAGAATTTTGCAATATTCATTGGATCTGGAATTTTCCATGGCTTTCACTTGATATATAAGTCAAAATATTCACCTGTTATCATAACAATTTTTATTTCAGCCTTTTTCAAAAGATCAATTGTAGGAATTGTTTCTTTCTTCAGCCTATTTTCCATCACTATAAAACCAGCAAAATTTAAATTGTTCTCGATATCATCTCTTAATATCTTATCGAACTTATGGTATCCTATATTTAGTAACTTCTTCCAGCCAATAGCGAGGACTCTGAATCCTTCTTTGGTGTATTCCTTTAGCTTTTTAAGCGAATCCTTTGGCACTGTAAAATATGAATTATTTGTTACATGTATATATTTTTTTATTGTAAAACAAATGGAAGAAAATTGTACCTGTATTTTGATTTGATAAGGACATTATCATTTCTGGTGATCCTTTACAGTACAAGATCATATCTTTACTGCCTAGTTGACGTGTAATGACGCTCATTCTCTGTAGCCTTGATGAAAATTGGTATTGATGTAAAATACCAATTTCAACATCATTCTAAAAATTTTACAGCATTACTGAATTCTGCTTATAATTTATATTAAAAAAAATTGTTGCTTATTCTTTAAATTCAATTTAAAGACCGATTTATTTAGTATATATTTTTACCTGCTAAATTTCAAATTCTAAACTAAATTTCAGACTGTTAGCATTCTTCACATATAGAAACTAAGCAATGTTTAAATATTTATCTAATGTGGTTCAATATAGGATAAAGGTTCTTTATTAACAGAAATGTTTTTTAATAATTTTTGATGGACAATCATATTTAGCATTAAATTGTTTAAACAAAAAGTATGAATATAAAATATCTCAGCTTTAATTCATGATCAATTGGATGAGAACTGTAACGTAAGGGGAGGAAATTATCTTACATTCTCAGGTCGTTTAGGAGATTTGACTACAGCTGGAACTAATAGATCATATTTTTCTTCATCAGGTAATGATGGTTCATTAAAAACCCATTGAGTTGATTCAAACATCTAAAATCATAAAAAAGAAAAATTATCATTTTACATTTCATATAATTAACTTTTCTAAATTAATTAGTTACTTAATATATGTATCAATGCACATATATGTTAGGTTTATAATATATCAATCACCTTAACATCAAGGGGATCACCAGTCAGTTTTCCATCGATTAGAGTGAGTGAATGACAAGTCGCCATCCCATACATTAAGTGATCCTGTTCCATATCGATCAGGTTTTTCAAAGGATTTGAAAATTCTCCCTCCTTCACAGGAACGACTCCCCACATGTCCAAACCATCTTCAGTGAGTGTACCTGTCTGCCAAAGGATTAATTTTTCCATCATATTTATACATTTTCTTCAATTTATTTTGTACAAAATTAAAAATCAAATATTGCGAAATTGTTTATAAATGTTGAAATATCATTGAAAAATGTAGACCATCTAGTTTGCTACAAAAGCAACTTAAAGAGGATAAGATGATTGAGGGGTACGGACAATGAAGAACACAAATAAGTAAAACTTATCTTATTAGTGTCAACTTTTCGGCCAGAATTTCAGGTCTATATCAGTGCTGTAAACAAAAGCATGATATAGTGTAATACTTACTCAAAACATTTTCTTCCAACACTACTTATGTATTATATTATCTGCTATCTTGTTATTTTCTAGTTATTCTTTATTTCCTTTTATTGATTATGGTTGTTATATTGCTTTTTATTCTTAACACTGATAAAGGCCTGAAAATCTGGCCGAAACGTTTGCACTAATAAATTTTAAAAAAAGTTACATATTTGTGTTCTTCACTGACTGCTCCCCCAACCATTTTTTTTTTTTGTTCAATATCCACAGAAAACAACTAACAAGGTAATGTAGTTTATCTTTTTTATGTAGTTTATTTTTGTGACAAAGAATTTTTACTTTTAATCTGCATTTATTCTGTAAAAAAAAAAAAAACATGCTTTGTGAGTTTTATTTTAGATATGCATTTTTTTTTTTATTCTTTTATTTAAATAAGATTGCTTTTGAATCATAATTTAAATATTTTCATGGTGTAAAATGTTATATTCATAATATTACAGTTTTGTTTATTTTATTCAGTAATATTCAGGTTATAACAAGATAATTTTTAGTTGATCTTGAATTTTTAAAAAATATTTAATAATTTAAAGTAATAATAATAATTTATATTATTTAATAGTTATTGTTATAAAAATCCTCTTATACCTTGTCGAAACAAACACAGTTGAGAGATCCAGAAACGTTTATCACTCTTGAGTTGATGCATGCAATTTTCTGTCGCTTGAGTCTATGTAAAGCATAAATTTTTCCAACCGTCATTGCTCCTGGCAGCGCTGGGGGGATGATGATGGTAAAGAGGTCAAAACTTTTCACAAATACATCTCCTATCGCTATTCCTCGTGCCATCTATACAAATTGTGTTGATTATATTTCTAAGTTTAATGGGTAGCTGTTTCAGTGGGTAGCTTATATCTATTGTTTTGCATGATATGTCCACATTCTACTAAGTTTTTTTTCAAAATTTGAGTTAGATCATAAAATAAATTGTTTCATTTTACATTGAAGGTTTAAAATTATTGTATGCCTTCCCAGTTAACATTGTACAGAATATTCAGAAGAAATGAAACAAAATATTAAAAATAAAAACACTCTAAACTTAGTTAAAATATGTCTTGTCATTGTGACCAATATGAAATACGTCTATTATATCATAGCTCAGTAGTGGTACAAAAAAGTAATAGTTTTAATTTTATTTTGAATCGGATATATTCCTAAGATGATACTGTAGACAGGAGTTATTTTCTTTACTGGGGTCATTCTATAAACTGGGCTATCAAAAAGTAAGTCCAGCGTATGATGTAATCTAAGGAACACATCAAATACAAAATAAGAAAAAATACTGTTTGTTGTTAGATGTTTCAGCATTGAGATATAACATATAGATGTTATATCCTTTATTTTTATTTGGAAATGGTGAATTTCATCCACTTACCTTTGAATAGAGCGTATATGAAAATCCTATTAGCCCAATTGTTCCGAGTACCCAAATAAATTTATAAGAGTCTTGGTCAAATTTAAAATCTGCTGGTGGAGGATATAAAATGGATCTTACAAGACTTCCTTTGGCCGTTAAGAAACCTGTTCTTATGACCACTGCATGAACTTTCTCATAGCCATAAAAGCGAGTCTGGATAACATGGGTTCCACAGAACAAAGTATGATTAGCGTCTTCTCTTGTGTTATAATTTGTATTGTTATTCGGTAAAGGTGTTTTAGTCACCGGAACACTTTCTCCTGTTGAAAAGAAAACATTAAATCGATAGATTCTCTAAAAACTAGACATCTCTATGTAAAATGTTATGTTAATGAATTTCAAAGGCTATTTTGATAAAACCTATATAGTGTTAAAAATTTGTTAATCAAATTTTTTCGCTCCCCACTTGCCATTATTACTATAAATTTTTTTACGACTGAAAGTCTCAATTTTAAAAAAATATTACTTATTTAATTTCGAGAAGAACTCCTAATACTTCTTAATTCCGTTTATTTTTGTGTTCTGTTAGTCTCAGAGATATTTATTGTTTGAAGCTTTTACTTCTACAGCAGATTTATAAGCTTCAGCCAGTTCTTCAGATTTAAGCTTGTAGCTATTTATCTTAAAGACTTAATTAGGACTTGATCTTTTCCTCCCAATAGTCTGGTTTCCCAGAACCATATACATTTTTAATAGAAAATAATCTGTCCCAAGTTCTGCTCCTCTCTGAACTCTAACGTCCCGTGTTCTCTATGTTTTTAAATTAATTTCAGCAGAAAACAAATATAATATTATGAAGTAAAAACAAAATTTAAAAGGGAAATGCTAACATTTTATAATTAAGTTTAAGATCTAAATTGTCATCTCCATTTAATTAATTGTTCATATTCCTTTTTTATTATGATTCTAATTAATTTCCCTCTATTTAATTATTATTTTTCTACTCATACTTCAGTATTTTCAGCCTGATCAAATGTTGTTTTTAATTTTTACAAAATTTCTTATATTTAGTCTGATTCAAGTGATCACTGAGGCTACCGTTCAGTCTGTATTAGGATCATTATCAGTCAACAATCTTGTATATTTTTTGTTCTTTTTCTGTTAGCAGTTTAATATTAAAAATAGAGTTTATGATGTTTTAATTTCTTTGTTATTTCAACAAAACTTAATTAATCAAATGTTGTCAAAATGAATGACTATATGTAATTTTAGAATTTCTAATGTAAACATGTTTTTTTATAGTTTTCGTGCATACAAGATATGTTTGTCATTGTAAACCCAAAAAAGTGAAATTGTGCCCGCTAATTATTCATGAAGCGAGATATATAACTATAATATAGGATGCCATAATATAAATAATAATATACCTGTTAACATGCTCTCATTGACTATACAATTTCCATTCAATAAAACAGCATCACATGGAACAGTACAACCATGTGCTGGTATGACAATTACATCTCCTGGTACTAATGCTGTAGTAGCTACATCCTCATATACTCTCTCCCCTCGTTTCACAGTTATTATATCAGAGGAGTGAACTGTTTCTCGTAACTTTCTTTGGTTCTAAAATGATCAATTTTTTTTTTCATTAAAACTACAATTTTCCTGATCATTTAAATTATGTATTCAATAAATTAACAAAAACATCAAAATTCTTTGAAAAATTGAAATAATTTATTTTATTTTTTGTTATTTTGTTTGAAATATTATATACATTAAACTGATTTTTTTTTGTACTGTTCAATTAAAATTTGTTTCATTTATAACTTTCAATTAGAAAATACAATTACAGTGAAGTCTCACTTATACGAAACATTCAGTTATACGAAAAATTTCTCAATCCCCTGCAAAAACCCCTTAATTATGTATATGTAATTATCCATTTATACGAAACATTCAGTTATATGAAGGAAAGTTTGGACCCTCTTACATATTAGTAAATTTTATTCAGTTCTAATAATTTTTTTTTCTTCCATGGCAAGACAAAGGACGAAAAATACCGTGAAAAACGAAACAGTAAACAACTTCTTTCCACGAATAACATCCGGTCCCAATGACTCTTTATGTTTACATTCTACTCCCAACTTTCGATTCAAAATAAAAATTGTCAGTTTCTCGTTAACGCCTGAAAAGAATATGTGTGAAAAACAGAAAAATCTCAAAAAATCTTTACCATCATGAGCAAAAAAAAATCTCTATCTATGGAAGACAAAATTAAAATTTTAAAAGAAGTTGATTACAATCAGAATCAGAATCGTCCGAGCTTCTCCTTTGCCTCTTCCATCTTTTGCAGAAGCTCTTGAAGCATTTGAAGTTGTAAAACGTTTTATACATGTGAAAGAAATTAGCGAGAAGGAATCTAACACCTTAACAGAATGCGAAAGAATGATGTATTCAGCAAAAAGCAACATGAAACAAACAAACATAACGCAATTTTTTTGTCAAAAATTTGGATTAAAGATAAATTAAATTTTTATACAATAAATAATTGTTTTTCTTTCAACTGCATACAACATACGAATATGTACCTACTAAGTACGAAAAAAAAATTCTCAAAAATATAGATCCGTAATACATATGTATGTAATTGCGTATTCACTTACACGAAATATTCAGTTATACGAAGAATTTTTAGTACCCCCTCATATTCGTATAATTGAGACTTCACTGTATTTAATTATAAATAAGTTGGCAAAATATTTACAGAACTTTTTAGTTCACTACTCACTGATCACCCTGTTTCTAAATCTTAAAAAGTTTCCCAAAATGGCAAAAAAAAAAACAATTCTAATCTTATTTTTAAAATGAGTACAGCTCTATTCCCACAGTTAAATTTATGTAGAACAGTTAATTAGGGTTATTGTCATAAGTTTTATTGGTAATAAATTATATTTTAAAAATGGCTTCTTGTTGTGATATTATTTCTAAATTTTAAACATTTAAAAACGTAACATTGAAAATTTGAGCTAGTGAGAATTTCATTGATTTAAGTCAATTTTCATTTATTTTATGTATTAAAATTACTTGAACAATGTAATATATTTAAATTTTCATCAATAATGTTTCACTATTTGATAAAATGAGTTGCGTGAATTTTAATGTTTATTTATTAAATGGTTTCAGTGGGCTCAAATCCACTACACATTGCAATTACAGTATAATAAAAATAGTTAGGCATTATTAAAAGCATTACAAAGGAAGAAACGTCATCATTTAACTTAAATCAAAACTTTATTTATCTCAAACATTTTTATTTATCATATATAATAACATAAATTTATTGTTTGTCAATGAACTTTTTGGCTCTCTTAGAGAAAGATTGAAATTGGATCAGAAATGAATAGATTAGTCTACAAAAACAGATAAGAGAATAATATCTAAAATGTAAACAAATGTTTATTTTTAATACCTATTGACTTAAGTCACTTTCATTTTAACAGAAATTTGCTTTTGTTCAAGTTGTTAACTCTGTTGGTAATTATTACTACTTTTAACTTAATTCTCAATGTTGATTATTGGAATTGTGCTAAACAAATTAATACTATGTGTAATTCCGTTAATACTATGTGTAATACAGCTCCTTAGAATTTTTTTCACTTACAGCTACTATGATTCTCAACTGAACAATTGATTGAAATTGATTGTAAAAACTCAGTGTTTATTAATTAAAATTCATATTTTAATTATTAACTTAATTTTAGATTCTTTAAAATTCTGTGATAAACTTCATTTCTACTAAAATCTCCAAAATAGCTTTTAAACAGCATCGCTAGAGCATGTATAAGTAAAAGATTGTGTTTAATCATGTTTCCGTATACGTAATGGTTGTAGATGGTTGTTACACACACTCAATCATGCTTGAGCTTGTAGCTCCTCTAGAGAAAGAACCCTGATGGCTTCACAAAAATTTGATGAACATTAGTTAAAGTTTATGTTCTTCTCATAAGTCACCGCAATGTTTTCTCGAAATATTATTTATATATTTTGTTTGATATTACTTTTTGGTTTTATATTTTTAATTTATCAAGAAATCTATAATTATTGTCCTTATGAAACTTAAGTTTCTTGAGGTTATTTTTTTATTAAATGGTAAAATAAATTTCAATAATTAATCTTATATTAAATTTAAAGAGTTGATTAATTTTTAAAATATTATAATATTTGAACAAATGACCCTAAAAATCCCTTATAATAACCAAATGCAAGAAAAAGTTTTTCATTTGTAATATATTTTAAATTTTTGTCTTCAGATTAGTGCTGGAATTTTATATTTTTACTTATGTGATGATAACTTTTTTATTTTAAGCAACTATTTTATCTTTGGTCCAACTTTTGGGATTTGGAATCTTTATGTGACTATAAGTATTGTTCAGTGTTAAATGAAGTAAGGATATTGATTTGATACTCACTGAATGTGTTTGAGCAACTGAAGACCCGATACCAAATAATGACATTAGTATGATAGCTACAGAATAATAATAATATTCATCCGAGATCCATACTGAAAGAGCAAAAAGTTGAAAGACGTAGAAAGGGTTTAAAACTTCTAGAGCAATTAGAGTTAAAATAGATTGAGTTGGTACATTAATTTCATTCAGTCCATATGCGATTCTCCTAAAACATAAGGTAATTTATAATTTAAGTCTAAACAAAATTTTTATATATTGTGAACTGTGTTCGGTCTTACTTCTGTCTTTGTTGTGCTTCTGAAAATCCTCTACTGTTTTGAAGGTCGCACTTTTTAATCGATTGATCCATTCCAACCAGCTTTACAAATTTTTTTTCCTCGTTTACCCAAATGTAGCAAAGTTTTTTAATCCACACTGCTCTCATTTCTGGCAAATCTACCACAAATAAAGTTTACGGAATAAGTGCGATGAACTTGAAATTTTCAAAGCTTAAAAAATATTGAAAATTCAAATTAAAAGGGGAAAAGTTCAGTTTGAATTTTTCTTGTTTCAGTTGAAATTAACAATTGAAACTTGATAAGATCTATATAAAAACTCTTCATAATTTTTCCAAATGTTATATTATTGTTAATTGACATTTGGAAAGGGTAACAACAAAAGAAGCTGTATAAAAAATATTCAAGGACGAGCTTTTGTAAATGTTTAATAGTTTTTAGGGGAATTCTCACTGGTTCACCTTTCCCGGGTCAACTTGTGAAAAATTCATGGTAAATAATTTATTTATTTACTTTAGGATACTTAAAAAATTGAAACAAGGATAATCATCTTCTGTCCTCTATAGAGGTTTCATTATTTCAGTTTAATTTTTTTGCTGAATTTCAAAATATCTGGGAATTTATTTGAATTTTGATAAAATATAATCTATAATAATTCATGAATAGCATATTGGAAAATTATTTTTATTTTTGCCTTAGGGCCTTTTAAAATTTTTATATTTCTTGGTAACACTCTCATTGCCTTAAAAAAAAATAAGATGGTTTCAATTATTTTATATTTCTTCGTGTTACTACTCATTCTATTTATTATTAATATTTTTTTATATTTAACAGAACTTGATATGATATTGAAAAACGGAGGCTCTTGCAGACCAGATTGTGACCCAATTAATTGTATAAAACAAAAGTTAATTGTTAAACATCAATCCCTGAATACAAGAGGTGAAGCAGATACCGAAAACAGGCAGAAATTATGTTATCAGAAGACTATAGCATCTAATACCAGCTGTAAAGCTCAGCAGAGACTAATGAACTTGTCAACAAAATCAAAGATTAAGGATGTGGAATCAAGGCCTTTTACTGACTCCTTGGTTTGGAAAGCTTCAACTGATCCGAAACCGCCTTTCATTTACGAAGTTCAAAATTATGAAAATATTCATGCTTCAAAAACTAATAGAAAACTAGACAATGCCATTGTCATAAATAATGGTCATTATGAATATTACCCCAAAGACACTAGGTCTAATAGTGACTTTACTTTTAAAAAAACAATCAAAAATGATAATGAAAAACTGAATGAGAACCGTATAAAAGTAAAGCTTAATAATAATGCAGTCCAAACAATTAATAGTAGTCTGTATTTATCCACCATGCATAAAATTACTGATAAGAAACCAGAAAAATATAAAAGTAATAAAAACTTTGAAAATGTCTGCGTGGGAACCCATGAGAAAACAAAAGATTTCCATTTCTCTGAAAGTGATTCATCTTGTGTTTTAAATAATAATGCAACCTCAAAAAAAGCAGGATTGATAGATATAACTTTAAAATGTTCTCAGCCACAATTTTTCAAAAACGAGCCCACAGTTTCCAGAGTACATACTGGAAATGAAAAGATAATCGCCAAGACCAGGCCTCTTAAAATATCAGAAGCATTAGAACTGCACGAAAGAGAAAATAAATTAAATTTTTCCTCTGAAACAGACAGCAGCAGTAAAAATAATATTTTTAAAGATAAATTTATTACTTCTACTAAAAGTAACTTTGAAAATCTGAAAATTTCTGAATTCCATGAAGATTTCCTGGTGGAGAAACTTAAAAATCCAATAAAAAGTGATAGAAGTATCTGTATTGAATACGAAACAGATTGTAATAATCGAACACCACGTGAGGATTTCAAGACTGATGATAATATTTTCGAGTTTCTTTCTTGCGATGATGTTTCATCTGAATTCACTGACCATCCAAAGCATAGCTTTGGCAGCAGAAACAGTTCCAGTAGTTATCAGAGATTTTCTATTTCCACAAAAAGCTTTAATAAAGACGAAGTCCAGAAACGTTCTTTCAAAAATAATACATCAAAAATTGATTATTGTATTAATAAGAGAGATGGTTTAACTAAAAGTACTTCCAAGAATTCAAGAAATTATGCGCTCGGCAGGAATAAATCAAAAAGTCTGTTGTCTTTAAATTCCAGTTCAGACTGCAACAGTAATAGTTTTGCTGGCCTATATAATAAATATGACTCTATTGAAAAGAGAGTGGATTCTAAAACTACTTCAACCACATGTGATGAAAATTTGCTTTCTACTACACACGATACTTTATTTGTTAAACCTGAGAAAAAATTTATTTCAGAAGGTGCCTATGTGATGAATAATTTGAAGGGTTTCAAGCAAGAGTCCAAAATGATTAAAAAAGATAGGCAGTGCACTAGAAGTAGGGAAAATATTCCAAGAACTCATTTGATATCCAAATTCCATACTATAGAGAAAAAGTTTTCCAATTTTTCTATGAAAGATCATCCTAAGATGAAAAAAACACCAAATCCACAAACTGTGCCTTCTAAAGCAGATGGTAATAACTTGAATCGAAATAGTTCTCATAGGTTTCAATCATCTACATCATCAGTAGTTCATCAGATGGGGCAAAAGAAAGTACTGAATGATAATGTCGATGGTTCCAATGCCAACACTATCCGCAGAGAACCTTCTCAATTCTCCTGTCAGCCATCTTCTAAAGGTGCTTTCAAGGAATACAATAACTCACCGCAGCAAAGACTTAAATATGCCAAGAGCTGTTCTGATTTCAACGCATTATTGAAATCATCATTTAAGTACCCAGGAGGAAATGAGCCGACTCAGAACAACTGTTGTCTTGCGCAGCAAAGGCTTTTATATTGTAAATCAGCATATAATAAAACCCTTAAGAGTTAGTTATTTGTTGTGTGTTAACATTTATTTACATATATAAGTCATAAATTTGGAAATTATAATTTTGGAAGTACTATAAATACAATTTTTAAATTTACTTGTATTTTTGTTATTCATGTTAGCAAAGCTTTTGTAAAAATTTGAAATTCTATGCTTCTTATGAAAAGTTTTAAAAAATATCAAAGTAACTTCTGCCTTACCCTCTCCGAGATATGCCTTGATAAAATTTTATGTGATAATAAAATGCTCAAGATAATGGATTTTTTCAATAAAGTATTAATTGAATCAATAATACTTTATAACTTATATTATGTTTTTTTTTTTAAATTAAATTTACTTTGTAAAATGTAATTCATTAATTAATTCACCTGATAAAGTTGAAACTAATATTAATCTTTTAACAAAAGATCAATTTTTTTTTTATTAGAGCATTATTATTTGTATTTTAATTTAATACAGGAACCATATTTTTTATTTTCAGGAGTAAATACAAATATTTCAAGTACATTATAAGAAATATTGTAAAATACAAGTATTTCGTATCTTGTATTTAAAACAATTTTTGTAGCATTATACTTAAAAGTATTTCAGATAGAGAGAGAATAGTATTTCAAATAACAAGAGTGTATTAAAATTGAAATTTCTTCCTAAATACATTAAAATAGTTTGTTACTGAAATACTTTTTGTTTAAAATACTACAATTATTTTTATTTTAAATAATTATTTTGAGCCACAAGCTTTGTTTAACTCTATGTTAGTATTACATTAAAAGTGAGAAAAATATTTTATAAAAGTTAATAATTATATCTTTTATATAAACATCAAGAAATTAAATCCGAAGAAAAGATATAAAAATGAATTAACACCAAAAGAATAAATACATAAAAGTGTTAATTACAATCATACATATTTATAAGATTATCCCTTGGAGTTCTGTTCACAAAGAAGTGATAGAAGACTTTACTTTTTAAATGAACAAATATATTTTTATGGAAGCTGTAAATAATTGTAACACAACATTGGTTTTTCCACTAGGTATAATATTATACTTACCAAGGATAGGAATATTGTAATGACAATATAAGGATGAAAAGAAAGACTATCCTTTCTGAGGATAGTGTAAGAACCTCAAAACGATGTTATTAAATAAATAATTTGCTGATTAAAAAATTATTTATTAGGGAATATATTTTCTTTACATCCTACTATGTTATGCCTTTATGACCGTTTAATACTAGTATAGATCCCATTTGTCAATAACTATTGAAAAATACCTCCAAATACATAATTACCAAGTACAGATTTAAATACCTCACTAATGCTATTATGACCAATTCACCATTACTTATATCAGAAAATTTTCAACTAGGCACAGATGAAGACATCTGCCACACCACCAAAAAGGGAACTTAAAATAAAGTAACACAGTGATGGGACCATAAGGCTTAATTAATTTATGGTAGTATTTATATGTGAACAGAAATTGAAATACTCTGTTATGCCAGAGCTCACTTCTCACTTCTATATCCTTGTGAATTAGATACAAGTTTATCTATTTTATTATTAGTTTTAAGTAAGATAATCGTGTAAATTACCTATTTTAGTTCCATCAGCTAGATTTACTGGAATCATTGTTAATTCTTTCTCATCCATCTTGAAATCAGAGATGCAATTTATATTGTTGGATTCATAGGGAGCTCTGAAAAATTAAAGTAGTATGTGACCAACATTTCTATATCAGTAATATAATTCATTAGTTTTAGTATATTATTAAAATTCTTAAGACTTAAGAATATTAAGTTGACTTATTAAACTTTATTCAAAAAATATTCTCTGGCTTACCTCTAGTATAAAAATGGTAAAACTGATTTTTCAAATTAAAAAAGAATATTTTAATTTTTGATATGAATTTTTGATTGACTTGGAAAAATATTATAAATGTTACTTTAATTGAAGTAGTTTGTGTTTAAAAAAAAAAAAGTTAATGTTTTCTCTTTTTAGTTCATTTTTTAATATTGTCGATACAAAGCCAGAAGTGGTACATCGGAAATTCCTAAGAGCATTTCAGCTAATTTTGTAATTTTGATATATGTTAATTGGCCATTTTTTTATTATTTTTAATTAGTGACATTACATATTCAGTTGATCGAAGAGAGAAGACCACATCAAAACTTAAATATGTATATATATTTTCATATGTTGCATAATATTTTTTTTTAATTTGCTTCATTCTGTGACGTTTATGTCCTATGATATTCAATGACTAAAACAAAGGCAATATATGCGACTTAAACAATTTTTTTTTTATATATGAAGTTAATTTTTGCCTTGATTAGATGAATTAATTGATGCCAGTTTAAAACAAAATTGCACAAACAACAAAATATATACTAAGGATTTTTCAATAGGATTCTGGTAACTTTATCACATCGATCATTTGCAATTAGATTATACATTCTTTGTTTAGATGAATTAATTAATGCCAGTTTAAAACAAAATTTCACAAACAACAAAATATATACAAAGGATTTTTCAATAGGGACCTGGTAACTTTATCACAGTTATGATATATAGTTTTCAATTAGATTATACATTCTTTTTTTGAAGGCATACTACTCTTTGGCATTATGTGTTAAATAGCAGACCATATTCAAATGACTAACTGGGCTTCCTATGGTAATGTGAATAGGGGAGGTCCATGTTGTTTCTATATTAAATTTGCAAAGGCTATCCTATAGAGAGGATTGAGGTACTTACGTCTTTGTTCTGGAATTTTTTATTGATTTCTTAACAGTAATTTATTATGGTTTCATTCATTTAAAAAGAGTAAAGTGTAATTTAAAATTAACATTATTTAAACTTTCTTTTAGAATGAAATATTTTTTATTAGATTTATGAAATTGACCTGTTACACAGGTGTACTTAAGAAAATTCTGCCACTGTCGTGTAAATATAAAACAATAAACGAGTTATTGCTACACCATTTTGTCTGATTAAGGTGATGAAAATGTTTTACTGTCTAACATTGTAAACATATGTTTAAGTGCAATGACCCAGAGATAATTGTCAAACAGTTCTTATACCTAACTTGCGAATTGAGCCTTATGGTGATTTCCAGATCATTAACAGCAGTCATAGAAAACAAAGAATTAGTTTTATCTTTTTCATTAATTTTTTTATATCGCCGATAAAAGGCCAGAAATGGTACATTGGAAAATTCCTGAGAGCATTGCTGCAGATTTAAGGTAGCAACTAATTTTTAATTTTGATATATGGTTATTGGTAATTTTTTAATTTTTATTTGTGACATCACATATTCAGTTAATCAAAGAGAAAAGACCATATTAAAATGCAATAAAACTTAAAAATAGCGAAATTTATAGTTATGCTACATTTATTTTAATCTTAGCAATAAAATAATTATCATAGAAAATTTTCTATGCTACTGAAATATATGAGGATACAAAATTTGATGTTCCTCCCTTAATAAATAAAATCTTAACCTATCAGCTCATCAGATTTATTGTTATATATTTAATTTTATAAAATATACCCATTAAATTCTAATTCAACCCTTTCCCAACAAACACCCTTGCACACTTCTACTATTATGTTTGCCTATTGCAGTTCAAATTGTTTCCAATTTTCCAATTTCAAATTTCCAAAATGAGACACACTACAAAACAACACTGACCAAACTACAGAGTTTCCAGAACTCCCTTCTGAGGCGAATAGTACGAGGAACTTCACTCCAGCAGGCCAGGAACAGAGAAATATGTGAGGAGCTCCAACTCCCGACTGTGCCGGAATTCATTGGCCGTAGGCACATCAAATTCTTTGATGGGCTAAAAGCCTGTGCTTATACACTGTTCCGCGAAATCACCCCTCCACCAAGATCTGGGAGGTGGCAGAGCACTGTTCCCCTGGTCGATGTTCTCGCCTCGGGAGTGACTTCTGGCTCTTGAGCCTGAAGTCCACTCAATAACACCAGCAGGAATAGCCCCTCCCTATTCCTAGTGACCTATAGGCAAATACATGCCATCATCGATGACACTGCCTTCAGCACACCCGGCAACCTACCTTATAATACCATACTGGCAAAACA
Source organism: Halyomorpha halys (assembly GCF_000696795.3). Classification (NCBI taxonomy): domain Eukaryota; kingdom Metazoa; phylum Arthropoda; class Insecta; order Hemiptera; family Pentatomidae; genus Halyomorpha; species Halyomorpha halys. The sequence continues at coordinate 3,645,199 of NW_027116287.1, forward strand.
AGATGTTATAATTTGCCAACATATGTACATTCTCATCTGTATATTATAATTTGCTTGTTCTCATTTTTTCAGGAGGTTAGAAAAAAAAAAATCAAATTGTTTCCAATAAAATTCAATGATATAATATATATTTTTAAAAATATTTAATATCAATTAGAATTATAAGTTTTTTTTCTAATTATTCATTTACATCATAATATTTAAAAAAAATTTTTTTTGTCAGTTTCATACTTATTTTTCTTTCTTATATTTGATCTTTGTTTGCATATTTATAATTATAATTTTAGGAGTATTTCTTCCTGATTTGATATTAACTTTATTATGAACAGTATTCAATTACATTATACCTTTAACAAATAAAATTAAAATTGTTCTTTTATTAAAAAACAACTTTTTTTTTTTTACTTTTAGTGCCTTTGTTATCTTGAATTTTCAATTAAATGCATTATTTTTTCTGATGAGTCATTAATTAATAGTTATCTTATCCACATGTTCTCTACAATGTTGATTTTTTTGGTATTCAGTAGAATACCTAAATGAAAGGTCAACTCAGAAAAAAACATTTGTTTTAAGAATGAACAACGAACAGAAGCCAAGTTCTACATTGGACACATTCAACAGGAACTCTTGTGGTATTTTCTCTTACAGATGTTGGTTGAACATCTATTGTGTGCATTAGAATGATAGGTGTCCAACTACTAAAATATTTAATTTTCATTATAGACGTCATGTGTGTATGTCATATCATAAATTTTTTCCCTAGAGATATATAGAATGAAGACAAATGGCTTTTACAAACCTCTTTGGGTATGGAACTGTTCAAATCATTAAAGCTTTTGTATAACAGTCCATTCAGTTTTCAGAAAGCAACATAAGATTGATAGCCCATGATCCCTACCTTACAAGGCAACTTAAAAATATTTTTTTCAGCTTCTGTGCTTATATAATATATTATATAAATGGCGTGCCTCACAATCTGATCATCCATGACCCAACGGTTAATACATTAGAGGTGGCTTAACCAGTGATGTCTCGAATAAGAGAGGTTCTGCTGCACTGTCCATTTCTTAAAATGAATTTTCCTTCCTAATCAGCTGCCAAAGAGATTCTGTACATGACTTTTATGAATGCTTAGGATGATTACTACACATCAGTGTTAACTTCATAGATTTAAGTATTGCAAGAAGTAGTTGTTTTCTTCATTTTATAGTTTCATTTATTTAATATACTTGGTATCACTCCTTCCATTATAAACTCCCTAACCACTCAAACCCCCTAGTTTCTAACCTTGCATCCTCTTCCATTCCTGACAATCCTCCAAGGCGCCTGAAAAAAAGATGACCACGAGACCACCTAAAGTAAAAGTTATTAGAGTGCTACCAATAGGTAGTTTCTCTATACTCCAATTTAAGTTAGATCAGATTTACTAAATGTATTATAATGTACAGTTGTAAATAGCAATAAATAAATATTTAAAAAATATATATATATACTTGGTAAAATGCATGGATCAATATGTATATTGTTTTTTCATTTGCAGTATTAAGCTTCTGTGTTAAGTTTTAAATGTAATATACTCTTTATTTGAAAAAAAAAAAATTAGTGGAAGTATGCTTTATTAATAAAATAAAAGAGGACTGTGTACAAAATGCTGTAATTAAAATAATATTTATACTTTCTTTGATCAGAAATTCAATTTAAATATATTTCAAGTTCTATTATTACGTTTAAATAAAATTTAAAGTCAGATTCATCATTTTTGTTAATGATAAGAGGCAAACCAGAGAATGTTCTATCGCCTTAATGAATAGCTAAGATGTTAATTTGGTCTCCAACCTTTACTGTACCTGTAGCACCCCTCAATTTTAAAAATGTCTTACATGCCAACTTAATATTGTAATCACTCTAATGGACTACAAATTAATATACCATATTATGTTTATATATATATTAAAAAATATTAGTATAAGTAATTATAATTTTAAATGTAACAAAAATTCTTTTCTCATTTCTGTAGACAAATTTTCTCAAACTGTGATATCATCAAAGATGATATTATACCACAGTTTCTTTTCAATCACTATACAATGTCCATACTTTATCTTTGAAAAAGCTAATGTTGAAAATCCAGTTTCACATCAGTAAAATTAAAACTGGAAATTAAATTTCTTAAGAACTGTTTGTTAAAGTAGGAAAATGTTTTTTTACACCTTGTCAAAATAACAATATTATTTTCTTCTTAAACTGAACTAAATTCAACCTCGACCCCGCATTGGTGTAAAGGTGGGACCTCCCTCGGAAAATATTTGAAATTTAGATTCCAGAAAAGTGCATTTTTAGTCTTTCTTATTGTACATTTGCCATGTAAATCATTTCAGCTAATTAGCAAATATCAGGAAACATAATTAGTATAATAGTTTTATCGATAAATTGTCCCAGAAACCTGTGTTGCTGAATTCTATTGGTTGGGAACCACTTGTCTAAATGAACTATTTTTTTTATCTCTTGTAGTCTGCTGTCACCTCTTTAAATATTACCTAGCATTCACAGGACACCCTCTCTACATGCACATTTATGTAATTTTAGAACTATTTGTATTGAGATAGTGAGTGCATTTTTAGGCTTAGTAATAAATGTATTTATCCCTGTATCAGTTGAACTGTGCAACGTCCCATAAAATAGTTATTTTGATATATGCATTTAATCTCAGGAATAAGAGTAAGATTAAACTGGAATAAGTAAAAAACAAAATATTTCGAGAAATTACAGGTTTCAACTATAATTAGGTAATTAGGGTATGTTTCTTACCCTTAATACTAAGATTACTTGTATAACCCAAAATAACCATTTTTTGAGATGATACACTGTTGAATAGGGACCCTGACACTTCTTTACTTTGAAGTGTTTTGAGGATTTTTTGCTTAACGTGTTCCAAAGATAGTTTAGTTTTTCCTTTGAGAGTGGCACATCATTATTTTTTTATAATTTTCCATCGGAGAATACATGTGCCAACGGAATAAGTTCAGTTGTTACATTATTTTCTAGAAGGTTTTTCGAATCTTTTTCATGAATAAGTGATACATTTTGCTTTGAGACAAGTTGAAAGAAGTTTTTTTTCGTAAACAGTGACATATGAGCTGAACTTTACTATTTTTTAGTCGAAATTAATAGACGTAACGAGTTATATATGGCTGGAAGGCGAAGCGGAGCTTGGGGTTAATCCTATTGGTAGTTTTATGCTCAGATTAATAGAAAACAAAATAAAGACAGATGATAGAATTGATTTAATTTTTTATAGCGATAATTGTGCTGGTCAGAAAAAAACAAAAAAAAAAATTCATGATAAACCTTATATCAATTCTTAGTATTATAAAAACGCACATTGAGAGAAAATTTTTAAAAAAATTAAACACTAATTATACTACTGCTTTGCGTGAAAATTATTTATTTATTAGAAAAATTATGTAACTAAAACGTTCCTACTCAAAATATCGTTTTTTGGCCCAAAGAAAAATTTAACTATCCATTCTATAATAGCCTCAAAAGTTTTATGTTTTTTTTATTGTGGATTCTGTGTTCTTTTTAGACTTTTCTTTAAATATTTTTTAATTTTCAATGAAAATATAACTTGATTAATACGACATTTTTTTTCTTAAAATTCGGCACATATTGAAAAATGGGTAAATTAAGTTCTAAGACACAAATATCAAATAAACAAAACAGTTAAAAGAATAAAATGAAGTTTTATGTCTATATTTGAAAATAAGTATATTAAATTAAATCTGTACCGATACATGAAGGGTTAGAGGTACTTTTTAAGGAAGTACTGTTACTAGAACAACTGTTTTGCAAGGAGCACATTTGATCAGAATAACCCTCCACAGCCAGATTTTTATCTCATTAAAGGTACCCAGGTAATGAGGCTGGGTGGACCCCGAATCCACAGGGCTGACTCACAACTACCATAACGGAATAAATAATTATCTGCCACCACCGGATTCGTCCTTAGGGTCCTCAGAGTTAGTAGCACAATGCCTTACCACAGAGCTACTCACTCCCACAATAAGTATATTTAAAATTTTAATAGGGTTGTCTGGTAAAATCAGCATTATGTACGGCTAAAGCTAGACTATACCACCTTAATTGGACCTTTGCAATCAATACCTTTTTTATTTATTTTATACCAGATCGGCCTTGTGGGCCTTACATGGTTGATATAACCGTTACATTATATATATATATATATTTAACTGTTCATTATGGTGAGGGGGGGGGATAATCTAATCAATACCTTATAATACTACTAGGCAATCCATGGGAGATGAACTAGTATACATATTACATTTAATGTATTATGAATGTATGAACTAATAATGTTATTATTCTTTATGAAGGGTACAAAAAAAACAATGTAAGATGTGCCACTATTCAATAAAATCAGCAATATGTATTAAAAATAATATTGTCCTAAGTATAAACGAGCTTTAATGTGAACCTGATTGTTAGAAACAATGTAAGCTATTTCACAATGAGATAAGTTTTTATTAACCGTTGCAAATGATAAAATGACAACTGTACTGTTACTTCTTAAAGATTTCTTTAATCCATTTTTTTTTTATATTATTCAAATAAATTATCTCTAAGATAGATGTTGGAGAAAAAAATTAGAAACTCTTCGCCTGATAATTAAACAACTGTTTATATTTACCTTTCGGCGATAGGAAATACTTTTCTCACTTCTTTGACGAAAATAGATTTGAACCTCTTCTCATAAGTATCCTGTAAACATGAAGAAAAAAATTAGTTTTTGTTTTATTTTATTTTATTTTTTTACGTGTTATCCTATTGGAGCACTTTCGGTTGACAGAAAATTTTGTCTTGAAATACCTCATTTCAATGTATGACCATGTACATACATATATTCTCAAAATAGGTAATAAATGTTAAAAAGTTCTTTCCTGAATTTCTTTTTTAATATAATATAAAATAACCCACAGCGAAGGTGATGTTTGCCTATGGATATTTACTGACCTCTCGGTGGCATTTCTAATATCATCAATTTCTATACTAAAATATATAAGATAAATTCATAGCAATAGATAATATTAAGAAATATATATAAATAAAATAGAATTTAGAGAGAGAAGAAAAAAATAAATATTTTTACTCGATAACGGTGACATTAATTGATGTGATAAAGATGTATATATAAATAAATCAAATTAGTTGTATATATTCATACATATTAGTTTTCCTTAGGTAAAAAAATATTTCTGGAATATGGGGGCTATTATCGTTTAATTAAGTTGCCAAATGATATGGTGATGAGGTGTCTATCAAATGCATGCATTCTTTCAGTATGTCTTTAACAGTATGTACTATCAGTAGAAGTTACACTGTCTACTACATAGTACAAGAGCCGGAAGAAAAAAAGGCAGTTATCTCACCCCAATTTGTGATTACTTTAATGAAAACTATGTATAATTACTAGTATATATTGATGAGTCTGCCAAGTATAGGTAGGGGGAATACAAAATGGCGCCTGTTTCAAAACCATAAAAAAAACATTAATTTTTCATTCGGAGCTCTATTTCTTTAAAACTACCAACAACACTAGAAAATCTAAAAGAACATTATTTAAAGAAGAGTAAATTTTCTGAAATATTAGCCCTAATAGAGCTTTTTACGTCCAATATTTCTCGAGGTATAGCCTTTAAAAAAGCCACATTTCATAAAAATGTACTGAAATATCAGTAGTTAGTTAATTTATTTTGATAAATCTATATCTCAGGAACTATGTGACGTACAGATGTCTATTAGCAATAAAAGTAAAGCTAGTTTAATGTACTATAAAGTAGTTCATAACCTTTACCTTCGTATTTCATGAAATTTGCTAAAATAAATTGATTTATAATTGTTCGGACAGTAAGATTGATTTATGAATAACTTTATTTCAGAAACCATTGGATGTACAGATGTCTACCAGGAATCATATTAAAGCTAGTTAAATTTACTATAAAATAGTTAATAATGTTTATCTTTATATGAGTAGTAGTTTTTGTGATATTTGACATAATAAACTCACAAAATGTTGATTTCTAGTTGTTCGTATAAAATGTGGATTTTTGAAAAAATATATCTCTAGACCCATAAGACGCATATATGTCAGCCAACACTCGAAATAAAGGAAATTTAACTTACTATAATTTATGACACTTATCTTCGTAGGGGTAGTAGTTTTTATGATATTCACAAATGAATATAAATATGACAAATGAAAATTTGTCCGAACAACTATATATCAATTTATTTTAGCAAAATTCGTGAAAAATACTACTACGAAAATAAATGTCATAAACTACTTTATAGCTCATTAAACTAGCTTTAATTTGAGTGCTAATAGACACCTGTACATGCCATTATAATCCCCCCTATCTATACTTGGCAGACTTATCAATTTTGACTAGTAATTATACCTATTTTTAATTAAGCAATCAAAAATTGGGGTGAAATAACTGCCTTTTTTCTACTCTTGGGCTCTTGTACTAATATCTAATGTCTAGAGTAAGTATTTTTGGGTTAGTCGAGGGTGTACAATTCTTAGTATGGTTATAATTACTTAGTTTACTTACTACTTTATTTAAATTTGTATTGTTTTAGAACTTTAAGGCAACAGATGAATATTTGTACTCTCCGTGTTTTAATTAATTAAAGAATTTTCCCAACCTTGGGTTCAATAATTAACTCTTCTTTATAATTGTATATTTTAAAATAATATTGATTCGGTGTAAATACATTGTCCAATGAGAAAATTCAAAAGAACGAAACAAGCGCGTAGATTTTTTTCTTTCCGACGTTTGTTTCTTCCTTTGTTTACCAAGCATTGCTCAGAAGTAAATTTTAATTGAAGGGATCGTCATTTCGTTAGTTTGTTATTGTTTTGCTGATTGAAAGTGAACTTGAATTATCGTATGGAATTTCTGCTCCTACAATGTATCTTAATTTTAATTTCCATTATTTAATTTTTTTTTTTTTACTTCATTGAAACCATCCCAATATGCATTTATGTTTAAATACGGTATATTCAATTTAGTTAATTGTACCTGAGTAACCTGATTCTTACAAGACTATAGATATTAATTAAATAAAGATATTTGATCGACTATTTAAAAAATTGCATGCAAACAAAATATGCAACTGCATAAAAATACGGATCTTTGTATAAGTGGTCATGTTAATGTGTGTTCCCTTCTTTTATTAGAAAACTGATAAAATAAGCTAAATATAGAAAGTCAATAAGGAAAAGTCATTGACTTTCTCCTCCAACACATCAAAAATTAATATTAATTAATTTTTTTTTTTAATAATTTATTTATTGGTATTTACAACTGTATACATAGATACACATTAAGTAAATTTGCTGTAAGTGATATCATGACATGATACAAACATGTGGAGAATCTACCCATTGATAGAACTGCAAAAACATTTCTAAAGGAAAAGACTCGAGGCCATCTTCTTTTCAGACGCCTAGGAGGATTATTAGGTAATGAAGGGGAAGCCAGGTTAGAAACGAGTTGGTTTGGGTGGCTGGGAAGTTTATTATGGAAGGATTGGTATCTGGTTTCGGCCAAATCGGCAAATAAGGGATATTGAGGTCCTGATAGATGATTTGATTTGTGACAAAGTAAGGAACATTAAGGATTTTACGAAGGATTTTGGACTGTAAGGACTGGATTGGAGAGGAATTATATGGTTTAGTGGAGCCCCTCAACTAAATTTAAATTACAAATTTATTATTAAAAACAATTATTTTCCCCCAAATCTTTTGGAAGGTCATTTTTCAGTTTATTTTTGAGTGCAGACTATTCTAATGGTACATATTTACCCTCTTTATAAATTATTGAAATTTTAATTATTATAGGCTGCTACAGTTATAATTATTTTTATCTAGCACCAAGTATGATTATTAAATATTTCTAAGGAGAATATAAGAGAATAATAATTATAAGCTTAAGAAAAAACAGGGGAACGGAATTTCTCAAGCTGTGGAACGCAAGTACTAATTTATCATAAATCAGTATCTTTACTTGTTACAATAAATTTGCATAATTCGATATGTACGCAAGTGTGCACATGACACGTCAAACACACAAAAACAATAATCAACGACGAGAGCTCGTAGATCTTTTGCTATGGGACTTGTTTTATTTTGAAGCAATTGTCTTTCGATTTCATGTAATTTTGTTCATGTACAAATGGGTGGTCATTTTCTGCCTCAAAACTACTAAAATTGAAGGACCATCTGTAGCATGGTAACGTATACGTAGGAAATTTACTTACTGCTACTACCCAGATAAATTATCCTTTCATTTGCCAAATATATGGAAATTTTTATAGACCCAGGCTTGGTTTTTTTGTGCTTTAGCCGGTAAAACTCTTAAGGAGTCCTTACACGGTCTATTGGAATGACGCTAGAGCGTCAACTTTGACTGCCTCGTAACGCCAGTCCGAATCCGGTTGGTCCCTTTCTCTCCGTATGTCAGAAATCACTTGGAAGGGGGTCCTTAAAAAAAAAAAAATAAATAAAATAAAGGAAGTCGAAATTATAGTATAATCTAAGACGGACGTGCAGATTGACTGTGTGGGATAGATCTGCTGGATTGTAGAGAAAATTTTCATTCAAAGTTTCAAGTGGGGAAGGAAGGGTGTGTAGCGGGGAAGTGTAGCATAGGCTTTGAGTGGCTTCGTTCATATCGTGTATTTCACTTTATTTTTGGAGTAAAATATCTAAATTATGCCCTATCAAGCTTTTTGTTTATTACGATTCTAAAGAAACATTGCACAAGATCCTTACCGTTCGATATCTCATTTAGAATTAAGCGTCGGACTTATTAGTGGCCTTCGTGATTCTAGTTAGTCACGTTAGTAAGGCTTTTGAGTGATGATTGTCGTTACGACAGATCGTTTTGGGCAAGCGTGTGTCAGGAGTGTTCCATACAAAATACACTTTTTCGAGCTCTTATAAAAAAAATAATTAAAACAGCAAATGTATAGTGCATCCTAGAATTTACTTTTCCTAGATTTTCAATCGCTCTAAGGATAATTATGCTGATTTTTTTTTTTAAACCAGCAAGGGTATCATGAAGTTTTTTTAGCCTACCAAGAGCATCGCTGGTGTAGGGGTCCCTTTAGGTCATCCACGCCTGTGTTTCAGTTTGTTTATATTTTGATGTTTACATTGTCTGGGGCCTGCTCCGTGTTTTACTGCGGGAGCCCTTTATTGTGAACTGAAATAAATGTTCTTTAACAATAGTGAGGAAGATCGAGGTTGCATATTTAGAGACCTGATTAAGCCGTAGGGGTTAGTACACTTATATTTTTCTATAAACAATATTAATCCTTAAAGGGGTAGGTAGTATAAGTGTGTTAGTGAGTGGCTAATAATTAATTATAATGAGAACAGCGATTCGGGGGGGTCTCGTATATAAACATATGCTTATCTGTGGGTACTTCACTGTCAGTGTGGCGTCTAATTGCCTTCTCGTCGCTTTTCAGTACAGGCAGATGGTAGGGATGGAGAATAGTGAATCATTTTCCGATGAAGCATCGTTTCTTGCTCTAGTGTATCTTCGACAAGAGCTGGCTGGTAAGTCATCGAATCTCCCCTGGTGGTAGGGGCAATCAGGTCCTCGCTTGTATGTTGTGGTGAATATTCTCACGCAGCTGTGCAGTCGCTGTAACTTCGGGTTCTTCGAGTGTACGCTGCTATGGAGGATATCAAAAAATGAGACCTCTGACCTCGACTTTTTACAGACTAACAAAATGAGATTATGCAAATCCGACATAACACCCACCTAAATTTGGCTCTGTCGGATTTACGAATTTGGAATGGAGTGGAGAGACAGGGCAGGCGCAGTTTCTTTTGGAGGAGGGAGAAAGACCTTTAACCCGGCTGAGGAATGCAAATCCGACAGTTGTATAGATAATTCTGGATTAATAGAAGAAAAAATTAATTTTGAACTTTTTAGAATTAACAATGTATACATCCTGAACGTGGTCGGTTTAGAAAAGTCAAAGAACTGCATACAAAAATGTTGGTGGATATCCTGTAATTTTTTAATGCAAATAACATACTTTGGCTACATACCCTCCCTCCAAAGAGGTCATTCTGGTTTGAGTTCGATCCTATTTGAGGCAGTTAATATTTATTTTCAGTGTTTCTGGGAAATTCATGACCTTCCCACTCTGGCCATATCACTTTATTTATTCTTTTCAATCGATTCATCTTATTTTTTTTTTTTTTTTTTTTTTAGTAATTCTTTAGTTTGTATTATTTAAATAAATAAAAAGGTTAGATAGCTGAAGAATTAGCGAATGATGGATGTTTTTATCAGTAATTATTTATTTAAGAAGCCAGAAAATATTTCCGTTGAAGAATAAGGTCTCTTCAGCGTAGTAGATAATATTACAGATTGTAATCAGTCCTGCCTATTAGTTTCCATTCATAGCCGCCATCTCTTAGATAAAGATTTTATTTAATTGATAGAGCATTCTTATCAATACCAGTTTCATCCGGAATTCGTGAAAGTCCATAACCTTTTACTGTTGATAAATTATTTATTTTACAACCGAGGCATGCGTTTCATTTTTTTAAATACTATTACATTTTACAATATTAATGGTATAACTAACGATAAACTGTAGTAGAGGCTGGTTACAACAAGTATAGCATAACGTTAACTTAATAAGTAAACAAAAACCATCTTTAATACGTATTTCTCAGCCAAGTAGATTACATAGCTATTTTAAATGCAGATTTATTCCAACAAATCCCATCAAATCACCTTTACCCTTCGTCGTAAACCTACTGACTGCCCTACAGTTTCATTTAATGATGTAACAGATCCGCTACCTTGGACTACATTTGGACAAGCGATTAACCTGGAATCCTCATACCAGACTGAAAAGACAGGAAACTGCACGTCGATTTCGACTATTACAGCACTTACTAGACAAACGGTCTAAACTTCCAACACATTACAAAAGACTGATCTACATGACTGTAATAAGGCCAATCTGGACATATGGAGTTGAGCTTTGGGGCTCCACTAAACCTTCGAATTCCTCTCGTATAAAATCCTTACAATCCAAAATCCTTTGTAAAATCCTCAATGCTCCTTACTTTGTCACAAATAAAATCATACATAAAGACCTTAATGTTCCCTATGTAACCGATCTAGCCCGAACCAGATATCACTCCTTCCATTATAAACTCTCTAACCACTCAAACCCCCTAGTTTCTAATCTTGCATCCTCTTCCATTCCTGACAATCATCCGAGGCGCCTGAAAAGAAGATGGCCACGAGACCAGCTAATGTAAAATGTCATTAGAGTGCTACCAATGGGTAGTTTCTTTACACGCCTGTAACACTCCAATTTAACTTAGATCAGATTTACTAAATGTGTTATAATGTACAGTTGTAAATAGCAATAAATAAATATTAAAAAAATATGTAACATTTACCAAGTTATTTTCTCGGCTATTAAAATATCAATAATACGACGGAACTCATTTGAGAAATTAATAAAATCGGGACAAAACTATACATTTGGGTATTTCATGGTTACATGGTCCAAACTGAAAATATGAATAAGGGATCTTAAAGGAAGAAAATATTTCCTACGAAGGTATATATATATAATGAAATGAAAGTCAATCTTTATTTTGGGACACTTGATACCCTAAGAACAACAATTTGGGACAGTTATAGCAGCTTTTGTCTGGCTACATTAACTTTTTAACATAATTAAATGAATATATTACAATATTTAAATAAAATAAAATACGGACAAAAATATATATTTATCCATGCTTATATTGTTTTCTATTATTCACAAGTTCACGGAAGTTTGATAGTCTAGGAGATGGATATATAGTTGTATTAAATATCTAGAGAAAATATTCCTACAGCAGCTATGGCCCCCCAGATATGACAACACTGAAGTTTTTTTATTTAGGGTGAAATTAAACGAAAATTCTTTGCAAGCCCTGTCAATGGCCTTAATTCTTTACAAAGAAGTATAATTGAAACTTGCTAAACAATAGCACGTGTCCAGTGCCGTTCGGCCAGTCCATCCACTGATGGAAGGAAGACGCCGAGCCTGTCTTAATGCTCAAGGTAATCACTTTAAAAAACATTTAATATAAATGTTAATGTTTACATTTCATTAATAAAGTAGTCTGAAACATATTAATTTATTATAAACTATATAATTTATAATAATGAAAGTCTTTAGAAGTGTTTATCTTCTGAACGAAGCGTTAAGGGACTTATCTTTATAGGACATTTTTTCTTGTTTTGAGATCCTAAATTCTTAGTTTCAGTTTGGAAAGTTAACACTCAAACAACCTGTGAATTAAATTTCATACGTTTTTCTTAACAACGTTTGTTGTACAGTACTGATGGAACAGTTTTATGAAAATTCAATGGTGTTTTATTAAATGTAAACAAAAAAAATATCTTTGTTCTGCATTTCAGAAGCTCACTTTCTTATCATATCTTTTATTCTTGTTTCTCTAAATTCTCTCCCCATATTTAATTATTTTTATATTTACTATCCTTCCTGTTTCATTTATATTCGTGTATCTTATTTTTTAATTTATATTCATGTGTTACCTACTTAAGTGTACTTATATTAATTACTTTATTATTAATTTTCTATTATATAATTTACATATCTCTGTATCCCCACTCATTTGGTATATTGTCTTTCTTAATCACTTACACATATTGTATCCCATTATTTTAACTTTATTTCTTCTTTGTTTTTCTATCCATGAGAAATTTTTTTTTTTAATTTATTTTATAATTTTGTAAATATTTCTTCTCCTCCTCTATTATGTATATTCTAATTTATTGTTTACCTAATTTTAATATTTTTTACATTGTTTACTTTAAAATTATTTTCGTTATTATGTGACGTACTTAACTGCCATCCCCACTCCTCCCAATACAAACGGTTCACTCTGACTTCTGTCTCATTAATTTTCATTTGATTTTATTCTTTTCTCTTTTCATCTCTTAATTTGTACTTTCTTTAATATTTCTTCTCTTAGTTTATCTCTTATCTTTCTATTACTAATACCGTTTTCATTTATTTATAACCTTTAATTTTTGTCATTAAATTTTACGTTTCATTGTATAACCCTGTTATTTTCCACTAATTTTTTTTTTTGTAACTATGTCAAGTGTTTGTATCTTTTTTAGCCCTGACGAAGCGCTGTAACGTGGGGCGAAACGTTGGCCCAATTAAAAATAGTACACCCATTTACTATTTGATCGCACCCGGATCATATTCCATTCAAAAAATAAAATTAAATTAAAAAATAATTATTTATGAAGTTAACGAGTATTTAAGAATGAATTTACTTTTCACAGAAAATATAGAGATGATTGCTTCTTAACAAGTACTTTGTTATACACTAAATGTGGATTGAAGGATTGCTGGTAAAATCCCCATTTCTTTAGAGGCTTATACTGTACTACTTTTGGTATTTTTGTCAAAATTGTTTGTGTAATTAAGTGGGTGATGATCTATCTCACTTTTATTATTACCATATTTTCGCTATTAAGCTATCTTTTATGAAATTTATCAGTTTTATTTATAGTGGCAAATTGTTGTAAATACATGTTTTATCTAATTTTTAAAATTAATAATAATAATAAAGGCCTAACGAACCCAGATGCCGAACCACCAAACGCTCTCTGCATACATCCTTCCAGTGATGCCCCTCCAAACCTTATTCCACCAAATCGGTTTTAACGCAATCCTCCCATCTACGTTTCGGTCTACTCCTCGGACGTTTACCCGACGGTTCAATGTTCATTAACATTTTAGGGATCCGCTCGTTACTAAGCCCTACAACCTTACATACCCGTCTTATACGCCGCAATGCTATAACTTGAATTATATTTACCGGGTGTAGGTCCCTTAATTCAGCGTTGTGTAATCTTCTAAATTCTCCCGTTACTTCATCCTTTTCGGTCCGAATATTTTGCGTAATACTTTATTTTCGAAACCGTAAGGCGCTGTCCATTCCTTAGTGTAAGAGGCCACGTCTCACATCCATAAAGAACAGTAGGAAGTAATTTTTAAAATTAACAGAAGCAAAAATAATTCTAAATTTCTTATATCTGTGAAGATTATTTTTTATTGAGTATGTCCTAAGGGAATTATTTTGGTTAAGATTTTAAAAAGTAATTCTTTTTTTTTAATATTACATAGTTTATAAAAGTTTTGGAATTTTCTATCAAAGGTCAATTATCCACTTTTGGAAAGTTATTTTTAAAAAATCTGGTGTAGATCAGGTAAATTTTTGTTGAAAATGTTGATCTGTAAATCCTATTTGACATGGGAAAATTTAAATTTTGAGATAAACTGATTATGATTTTGATTTAGAATTATAATTTGCCAAAATACCTTTATTTTTTAAAAATGTATATATTTATTATTTTTTTTATAAAACTTTTTATTATAGACATAAGGAACAAATAAGATTTAAGAAGTGATTTATTCTAAGAGTAGCTTTAAATAGATAGGACTTTGAATCCCTACTAAAAAAAAAAACTCGAAAACTATATTTCAACACGGCTCTGAATTTCTTTGACATATACTCAAGTATTACAATTTGTTTTTTATGATTCTCTCCTCCCAGCTACACTGATAACACACGTCTTCGTCTCATTTTTCGAGCACATGATTGAAGAACATAAAAGTAAAAAAAAAAGTTAATCCCAGGCCAACATTTTTGGCATACCTCTCGTTCATTCCTATCAAGACAGATTGTTTAAACACACGCGTGGCAAGCGGGTATAAAGTAGACACAAGTGTAGATTTTTATATAAACTGAGATACATATTTTTAAGAAAATTTTCTGTATCTGTATAAATATAAATTATATATGAATAGCTTTTTCATTGTTAAATTGTTTGTTTTTTTAGTTAACCCCTCAGTTGCTTAGGACTCTTTACACTTTACCCAACTTGACAAACTATCTTCATTCAGCATAGATAGTTTGCTTCCTTGGGCGATTCTCAAATAACGGACAAATTTCAGGTTCCAATATTTAACAAAAAAATCTAGGCTTTTAAAAACAGAAAAATAAAATAATCTGAATATTCTTTGGTTAGCTAATACCACAATCAAGCAAACCCTGAACGCAAAATCTAATGAAGTTTTAATTTCCAATCTTTGGGATTATTATCGTAATCGAAACAAAGCCATAAACTACCATGGTGATGATAAAATGATCTTGAGAAAATTATTTAACGTTAAATTACTGTCTAATAATTAATTTTAAGATATAATATCGTAAGGATAACGATAATTAATTATTTAATTGGAGAAGATGGTTGGGGGGAGGGGGTGCGGTCAGCAAAAAGAACAGGCGGTTAGCAGGAGGTCCTAGCTAGGACTACAGTCGGCATGAATAAATATTTTTTTGTTTTTTATGTTCTTTTTGCTGAACGCAACCCCCGATTGTCTTCTCCAATTATTAATCTACAGTCAACTATCTACACCACATGATAATTAATTATAATTTTATTTAATTTTTTATACCAGATCGGCCTGGTGGGCCTTACATGGTTGATATAACTTATATTATAAATATTTTTTAACAGTTGATTATGAGGGGGTATAGTGATACAAATGACACCCCTAACTATATAAAATGTTCATATTAAAAGAAAAAAATAATAATAAAATAAATAGATAAGAATAATAACACTTAATAAAAGAGGAAAGTAAAATTAATAACAAAAAATAATGATATTGGTACACTTAAATAAAACAAACAATTGTCTTCTAATAGTAAAAAGAAACAAGTTAATTTGAAAAGGGAAGAGAGAAGAAAAGAGAGAAAAAAAATTATAATAATAATAATAATTAAATAGAGGTAGTGTGACTATGAATTAATTATAATGAAATGTCAATAATTGACTAGATTAAGCCACGACAATGAAAATTCAAAACTTGATATTTTTCCTCTGGATTTCTTTCCTAGGAAGTGGTTGATTTTTATTTTTTTTTATATATATTTGTTGTGGTGAAAAAAACTTCCATTTGGAATGTTATCACTATTCTATATTTCTTGTACAACGTTTCGGGTACACCCCACAATCATTTATTATTTTTTTTATGTGTACATATAATTTAAAATTTACCACATAACATTATATTATTAAATTATATGTATATATGATAATATTTCAAAAAGGAATAGATGTTATTGACAAAATGAGGTATATATTAGTACATGTATATAGGGTAGACCGAAACGTAGTACAACTAATTTAGAATAGTAATAACATTCTAAATGGAGTTTTTCCAACTGTTCGGATTTTGTATAATGGTGAAAGTGGTAGCCAACATTTAACTCCTATTCAAACATTTTCCTGAAAGTCATTTTTTTTTTAAATATCTTTATTGAAATTTACAACTGTATATTACATAATACATTTAGTAAATATGATCTTAGTTAAAATGGAATGTTACAGGCGTGTAGAGCAACTACCCATTGGTAGCACTCTAATGATATTTTACATTAGCTGGTCTCGTGGCCATATTCTTTTCAGGCGCCTCGGAGGATTGTGGTTTACTTGGAATAATCTTTCAATGAATTATGAGAAAGTATGAAGGAGGTAGGAATTGACGGAGTTTGTAAAGCAGTCCTTGGTGCCAGACTCGATCAGAAGCCTGTTCTACATCGAAAAAGACTCCCGCGGGAAGTCATTTAAAGTTTTTTTAAAAAATTAATATTCGTCTACGACTTTTTTTCCGAGACAAATTTTAAAATTAATTGAAATATTTTTGTGAATTTTAAATCTTTTACGAGAGATTTATAAAAATAAAATTAAGATGTATCTGAATGTATTTATTTTTTTAAATTACTGGTTTATTTTTATTTGGATTAAACTAATTTGTAGTATTATCAAACAGTATTTAATTTATTTTAATCATGCTATCTTCTGTATACGATAGTCAAGTGATTTGAATTTCATTTATTAGCATATTTATAGTTTTCTACAGTTGGAAAAGTTTAAAATACCTAAAATAAAATTAATTACAATAAAACATGTTGCCTACTAGATGAGTAAACATTAAAATATTTTATCAGGTCTATCAGAAAGAAATGCTTTCCGGATAATAGGGGATTATTATGTGTTCGGAGTATTATCGGTATTATATAAGGCATTATTATCAGTATTATACGGATTATAAGTTCGTATCATAACGAACATGAATGTATTGTGATCCTTGGAATTATTATTGTTATTTTCAATTCCTATTTTCCCATCCATTAACTCCAGTGTCTTCGTGTTTCGCTTTTATTGACATCTGAGCCTGATAAACGCGTGACACTACTGTGGTAGTTACGACAGCTGTTTGGAAGCGGTGATGGCGTGGAGTATTGTTCCAACTTTGCACGTGATAGCCCTACTACAGTTCCGAACTAAATATTTGTGATTTTGAGTTGTCATTGATGGAATATTTCTTGCTTTTCGAAATTTCAGTACTTCTATGCATCTCAACTGATTTTGATTCACCAAATGACCACATCTGCTCGAAGATTTTCTTAAACCCACTTAATGACCTTGATTCATTATTATATTACTATTAAAATTACCTATATGTTTGAGTTTGTGTGTGTGTGTTTAATTATACATATTATTTATTAAGATATATACTTTGATCCTTATTTTTATCATATGCTTATGTTATTTTGTTTTATTGTATCATTTAGTTCTTCATTAGTTTTAATAATCCTTTCTTTTTTTTCTTTTTTTTTTATTCTTTTTATTAGTTATCATGTTTTATAATATTATATTTGTTATATATTTTATTCTTATTTTTAATTAATCTTTCAGTTATTTTACTTTATTGGAATTTTAGTATTTTGTTAATTGAATTATTAGTTTTATCGAAAGAAATTAATTTCTATTGTACTGTTGTAGCTTATAAATTTTAGCAGCTTCCACAGCTTCCTAATAACCAAATGTGTAACTAATTCATATCTCATTTCTGTATGTTATTTTGGCACCGACCTATAGATGTACTAAATCTGAGAGTTATTCAAAAGAATAATTATAAGGTATTATAAGAATATATAATTGGATAACAATTAATTATCTGTTACTTAAATGTCAATTAGTAACTTTGATACTACCTTCTAGCAGTTTCTATATAATAGAAGAAACCTTTTTAGTCGATACTTCTGAGACACGTTAATATTATTCCAGAAATTTAAGATATATAGTAGACTATATAATATAATATCGTAAACATCAGAAGGAAACATATCTAAGGTAAAAGTTCTCACAGGGGTAAACTAGTAATATAAAACATGTCATTCGCCTAAATAAATATCCTTTGTCTCTTTGTATTTAGGCGTATCCTTTGAGAACTCACGCTTTAGAACTTTCCATCTTAATTCATTCACCCACAATTGGTAATAATGAAGACTTTATGACTATCTTGAAGTAACAGTTTACGTAATTAGTAATTATATTGCTCCATTAAAAATTATCACTTCAGTTTTACAGTTGAGATTCAGCTTTCCATAAACTTATGTTAACACTGAATTGTACTTCCTTAGTTCTTGTAGCTAAGCCGTTTGTAAACGGACGTTAAAATTACGGTCTAATAATTAATTTTAAGATATAACAACATAACGATAACTAATTATAATGAAATATCAACAATTATTTGTTAACAAAAGGAAATTGACTACATTAATGAAAATACAAAACTTGTTATTTTTCTTCTGGATTTTCTTTCGTGGTAACTGATTTGTTTTTATTTTTTTTTTTTTATAAGTTGTGAATAAAAAACTTCCATTTAGAATATTATCACTATTCTATATTTCTTGTACCACGTTTCGGGTACACCCCATAATCATTTATTAATATTTTTATGTATCCATATAATTTAAAATATAAAAAAAAATAATATAAAAATAAAAAAATTAAATTCTTTCTGATCGGATTTTGTATAAGGGTGAAGGTGGTAACATTTAACTTCAGTACTACCATTCATTTCAGAATCTTGGAAGTCATTCAAAAAATTTTTATTTTCTGTTTTTATACTCGCTGAGACCTTTTAGCTAGGCCGTATCTAAACGGATGTTTTAGGCGGGCTACGAATTTTCGGTTCGAATAATTTGAGATATGGAAATTAAAAATCTGTTAAACTATTTTCTAAAAAAAAAAAAAAAGACCTCACATATTCAGAAACTGATGGACTAAACATTTTTTTTTTTTTTAAATATTTTGAGCTAAAATTCTTCTAAACATTTTTTGAAAACCATTGTGTAATTTGAACGATAAATCCAATGAATTTTTTAAAAGTCTTCAGCTCTAAATATGGTTATATTAATACAGAAAGACTGACTAAAGACATTTAATACAACTATTTTTAGAATCTTGAGTCCGATTTATTTCAAAACATTAAAAAAATATATATAATAAATAAATTAAATAAAAATTAAAAATTGGCTAAGCTGTTCGCTCAATCTTCGCATACATATCCCATGACAACCATGGCGCTGTTGAAGCTTATTTTAGAATGAGGTTTGATCCGTGCCTAATTAGTGCCCTATTTCAAAAACGGTTAATTTTTGTGCCCTTAAAACATAGGACCCACATTATTTTCAGTCGAAACGTGCTTAGGTTTTAATTTACGCATTGAAATCTTTTAAGCCCTACCCTAGTTGTACCATTTTGATCCGTCGATTTACTTCTGCCTGAGTTTGGAAACCTCTCAGTATCTTGAATAACTTTTATTGAAGTTTCAGTAAGAATTAATGAATCGACTTTGAGATTCGTATCTTTTCCATGATTTTTTTTTATACCTAAATTCGTCAAAATCCATTTTTGAACCAAATAGAAAAGGATTCTATAAACAAAATAAAATATCCTAATAAATATCGCATGAAAATGAAAATATAATATGGTGGTGCACTTATTTATCATCCTACTACGAATAGAAAATTTTCCATAGAATAGAAAATATTTTGTTGCATGTTTCAATTGGTATGATGAAAGATGAATTATGAATACTATTGGTCAAATTTAAAATGTTTATTCCATTACAAATATTAACAAATTACACTATATTTAAGAACAAAATATTAAACATTTTTCAGGCACAGAAAAGCTCACCATTAAATCATTTGGCGAGATGTTTCAAATGGGTTTACCACTATTACGAATGTAAAATTATGAAACATAAAATGAGTTATTAAGAAATATACGAGTGAAATAAAAATGTTGATAATAATTTCGGTTGTAGCAAACCCATTTCAAACAGTCTCTTTGCTCACGCCAACCAATGAGGTTGAAAACATCAACAATCTTACCATAAAGATAATTTTAGTTTAATACAGTCAAGTGAAAGCAAACATTTTATATTGTTATAAATACATTGGAAACACGAAAGCATTTATTTATAAATTTAATCTACTCATGGGTTTTTCGTTATCCGTTACCTTCTACGACTTTGTATGATCGTTAGATATTGATTTCTCTATAATCTTTAATTTTCAACTTCATTATTATTCATCTATTCTATCCCACGGTATTTTTACTGCTACTGTTCTTTCAATATTGTTTTCAACATGGGAAAATGTTTTTCTTTTATTCAATGGAATCATGTACTGAAATCAACTTGTGTATAACAACAATATTGTGTTACATTATATATATATATAGATAATGGACCATAGAAGATGGTCAGGACTGTGGTCAAAAAGAACATTAAAAATAGTTTTCGACTATTTATTACCCGACGTTTCGGCCCACTTTGTTGGGCTTCATCAGGGCTGTTCGAGATGATAGCTTTACAGACTTTTTACAAACTTTTAACAATAAATAAATAATTTAAAAAATAAATTAACAAATTTTACAGACTTTTTAGAGAGTCATGATGAATGAGTCATAAAGTGGGGGAAAATGTCGGATAATAAATAGTTGAAAACTATTTTTGTTCTTTTTGACCGCATTCCTGACCATCTTCTTCATATTTATATATTATTTTTGTTTTTTTGCTATCGAAGATAAAAAAATAAAGTAAAAATTTTCTGGTCTCATTCTCATCAATAAATTATGCATACGCTTTATCGTACGTAAAAAGTTCGAAAATTATATTTTTAGAATTATCTTTACCTTTGCGTATCATGCACATACATCATTAAGCCCATAACGACTATTTAATAGTGGAACTATTAGTCTATTTTTATATTCGAATTTACTAACGACAGTTTGATGATAAGAGATTTTTAATTGTTCGTTTTGTGAAATAGTAGTTTTTTTTTTTTAATTTTATTTGATTTTTCAAACTTATATCTTACAAATTTCATGGTTTTTGTAATGTATCTAAGTTATGCATTCACAACGCATGGGTAAAACTAACTTTTTTCTAGATGGTTCAAAATGTATGTTTTGTTTTGTGTTTAAATTAATTTTATTTATTTTAATCCGAATCGCATTCCTTGTAAATTGCATGTAAATTTAAATTTTTTTTGTGCTATTCTTTTATTTAGATATGATTAGAATTGGCAAATAAAATGTTCGTAATCAAGACAGTATTATTAGCGAATTTAATCAAGGTCATCTTGGTAATGAGTTGTGCGAGAAATTTCTAGATTAACGTTTAGATTTATTTATTTAAGTGTTTCGACCACTAGGGCTATTTACACTGAATTTACTTAGTATATTACAATTGACATATTTACAAAGTTACAAAGTGAGAAAGTAATAAATAAACGCTTAGATGAATGTTCCTCTCGATTACAAATGTCTATGACGAAATAGATAATTCGTGAGAACTTTCAGCAGTGACAAAAACTCACACATATATATATATATATGGTAGCACATCTCATAACATTCACTTACTCATAACTCATCAACATACACTCATAACATTCACGTAAAAAATAAAAGTTATAATTTTCATAGAAAATGGAAATATGAAAGGAATATGGTCCGGGTGCGGTCAAATAAACTCAAATAGTAAAATTATACTATTTTATTGAGCACACGGTCAATCAATAATCTTCCAAAATGGAAATACGTTCTTCTTCAAATATGAACCACTCTAATATATCTCTTTTCAAATAAAATACAAATTAAATAAAAAATAAAGTTAGAAAATTATAATTCATGTCAATTCAGAACTTAGGACATCATGTTGCTTGGAAGAGAGAAATGAACGAAATTTACGGATAGCTATGTAGGGATCATGGCAGTTTATGGGTAGAATACAAAATAAATCTCTATATTAACAGTCAATTAATCATTTCAGTTTAGTAAAATCCACACCACTGTAACCTAAGTAGACAAAGATTTGGTGAATGCATATTGGAAAGTGATGATGATTGTATTATTGTCTGAAGATAGAGATTGAACAACACGATATTGTGAGATTCGTTTTCTTTCTCTTGAAAGCGTTTGATATAACATTATTACAAATTTTTCTGATAGATTTGGATGGGTTGGCTTTCAGAAGAGAACTTGATCCTAGCTAGCAATCTACCAACGGGAATTTCTGTTTAGGACATGAAGTTTACAAATGTTATAATAAAAATGCAACTAGTAAATTTTGTGTAGGTTCTATTACAATAGAATAATGCAGTGTTGCGGTAAATCTAACCATTCGTAAAACTCTAATAAAATTTCTAGAGTAGATCTTTTCAGAGGCTTAGGAGTTTTATAAGGAATTGAAAAGGGAACGAGTGGATTTGGTTGGTTTGGGAGTTTATCATGGAAGGATTGATATCTGGTTCTGGTCAAATCGGCAATATATGGAACATTGAGGTCTTGATGGATGATGTTTGTGACAACGGAGCATTGAAGATTTTGGATTGCTTATGAGTGGAGCACCAAAGTCCAAATAGGCTTTTTTATGATCATGTAAATGAATCTTTTCCTGATTCCTGAATGAGATTCCTGTCTTCTTATCCTTGTATGAGGGTTCAAAATTAGTCGTTTGTAAACAAGTAGTTCCGTGATAACGGATCTGCTAAAGGGGATAGCTGGAGTATTATTAACCTTTTAGTGCCTGCAGCGGTATATTGGCCTGCCTCCTGTTGCACTTTCGAGAGAAATATATCTCAATATAAATTTATAATACGTTATAAATGGTCTAATTTTATTAGGAAAAAGTTTTAATAAAAATTAAAAAAAAAAAATTTTCGGAAGAGATAATCCGTCCGGCGCTTGTCTTAGCTTGGAGTTATTTTTGTTGTACAGTATTATTTATTTTATTACAAAATATATTGGAGGTCCTAAGTATATACTTTGTAATAAATGGTCTATATAAAAGTTTATTTATTTTATTTATTTATTGATATTTACAACTGTATAAAAAAATACAACCAGTAAATTTGATCATAATGACATAATGATATGATACTGGATGTTGAGAAACTACCCAGTAGTAGAACTCTAAAAACAGTTTACAATATAAGGGTCACGAGGCCATCTTCTTTATAGGCGCCTCGGAGGATTGCCAGGAATGGAAGAGGAAGCAAGGTTAGAAACGAGTGGGTTTGGGTGGTTAGGGAGTTTATTATGGAAGGAATAATATCGGGTTCGGGCTAGATCGGTTACATAAGGAACATTTAGGTCTTTATGGATGGTTTTATTAGTAACAAAATAAGGAGCATTTAGAATTTTACGAAGGATTTTGGATTGTAAAGATTGGATACGAGAGGAATTGTCCAGATGGGCCTTATTATTGTCATGTAGATCAGTCTATATAAAAGTTAGAATGAAAAGATGACTTTTTGTATGTGCAATTACGTTTTGTAAGCGAGAACTCAATTTTTATGATCATTTATACCTTTATTTATTAAATTATTCATATAATTTTTTATGAATATAGAAAAATTATTGTCATTGTTTTATTCCCTATTTTGTCCCTAATACACTGATTTTTTAATTATGTAAATATTGATTTTATCTGGTTTTTACGAGCCTTTTTCCACATCCTGGTAAAATTGTAAAATTCGGCTGGTTATCTTCGCATAGGTACTTCTTTTTCGCCCGGCACTAATACGATTAATGAATGCTACAGGGAAAGAGTTCTAGAACTTAAGATTCATCCTTGTAACATTACTTACGAGTGATAGAGCAATATTGTCATGTAAAGGATGTATAAATATAGCTGACTTACGATGACTAGAAGACGTTGTGCCCTGTGGAGTGGAGCGGCCCTGTGTGTGCAGTAGAGCCACAGCTGAGGCCACCAATGGAAGACCAGCCTGAGGAGACCAAGACTCACCAGGATCAGGGTGTACGTCACTACCTTGTAAACTGTACAGCTCTCGTAACCCAAGATCTCCTGTAACAGTTGTTAGTGTAAAT
The DNA here is from genome assembly GCF_000696795.3 of Halyomorpha halys. NCBI lineage: Eukaryota > Metazoa > Arthropoda > Insecta > Hemiptera > Pentatomidae > Halyomorpha > Halyomorpha halys. The sequence goes on from NW_027116287.1 coordinate 3,669,630, forward strand.
GGACGTTATTAATGTCCTTATAGTACAAGAGCAGGGAAGAAATAAAGGCAGTTATTTCACCCCAATTTTGATTACTTTAATGAAAACTATGTATTATTACTATTGAAAATTGATGAGTCTGGCAAGTATATGTAGGGGGAATAAAAAATAGCGGCTGTTTTCAAAAAATTTTTTTTTTTTTTTTTGAAATTGATAGATTTATTTATTGATAGATATTACAATCTGCCACACAGTTGTGGGCAATAGGTAATATTGATTAATGATTTCATACATACTAAAATAAAAAAAAATAATAATAATAAAATAAATAAGTAAAAAAAAAAATAAAA
>NW_027116287.1:3671343-3676850 GCF_000696795.3 Halyomorpha halys
TGACAAAAATGTAGTTATGATAAATAATAATCAGAGTGTACGTCACTACCTTGTAAACTGTACAGCTCTCGTAGCCCAAGATCTCCTGTAACAGTTGTTAGTGTAAATGGACGTTATTAATGTCCTTAAAGTACAAGAGCAGGGAAGAAAAAAACAGTTATTTCATCCCAATTTTTGATTACTTTAATGAAAACTATGTATTATTACCATTGAAAATTGATGAGTCTGGCAAGTATATGTTGGGGGAATAAAAAATAGCGGCTGTTTTCAAAAATTAAAAAAAAAATTATTTTTTATTCAGAGCTCTATAACTTTAAAATTACCAACAACACTAGAAAATCTAAGAGAACATTATTTAAAGAAGAGTAAATTTGCTTAAATATTAGCCCTAAAAGAGCTATTTACGTCCAATAGTTCTCGAGAAATAGCCTTTTAAAAAGCAACATTTCATAAAATTTTACTGAAATATCAGTAGTTAGTTAATTTATTTTGAGAAATCTATATCTCAGGAACTATGTGACGTACAGGTGTCTATTAGCACTCAAATTAAAGCTAGTTAAATGGACTATAAAAAATTTTATGAACTTTACCTTCGTAGGAATAGTAGTTTTCATGATATTTGCTAAAATAAATTGATTTATAGTTGTTCGGACAATAAGTTTGATTTATGAAAAACTTTATGGATAATTATAGATGGCCTTGATAGGATTTTTGCTAATGAAATAAAGAGAAAAATTGACAAAAATGTAGTTATGATAAATAATTTTTAAATGCTTGAACTGAGTGGAGGAAGGTTACAAGCATTGTTGTGATAAAAGTTTTAAAGAATAGTTCTGCAGATAAATAAATTGACTTTGTTTTTAATTGATAATTGACTAATTAGGTAATTAAACATATGTGAGATATACTTATTAACAAAAAAATATTTTTACCTAATGTTTTTAATGTTTCATAGATATTGATATTTTGGACCTGGGCAGAAGAGTTGTTAAATTATATGGTTTCAAAGTGGTATTGAGGTAAGATAAATTATAAATAATAATGTTAAGTATTTTAAATTGTTTGTAGGATCATACATGTAATAGAAACTGTTTTGTAGTAGATTGTCCCTGAAAATGGCCGGATTGACCGAAACGTTGGACGTATAAGAGAAATAAAAAGTTTTGAGAATATAATGGATAGAGTTTGAATTATTTATTTTGAAAAACTTTATTTCAGAAACCATTGGACGTACATATGTCTGCCAGCACTCAAATTTTAGTCAACTTTTTTTCGTAGGTCAGCTCGAGCAATTCTTGATCAATAAATATATGAGTACATACATGCAATTACAATAATTCGTTTATCACTAGTTACTAAACGTATATCATTCTTTGATCTACTGCTAATCTTAGTCGAACAATTTGCTTGTTTTGTGTGTGATATTCGGCAATATAACAACCCAATAGTAATATCTTATCGTAATATCCAATACTAATATCTTATCGTAATATCCAATAGTAATATCTTATCGTAATATGCAATAGTAATATCTTATCATGCAGCAAGTGCGTACTAATACCTTCTATTCACCATTTATTAGGTTATTCCTTCATATTAGTTAGAAGTTATTGTTAATTATTTTTAGTCTAATGGTATTTGATTTTTTATTATCAGAAGTTAGTCACCTTATGTTTTATGATATGAAATATGATTTGATTTTATATGTTCTCTTAATTATTGTTGTTCATTTTTATCTTTTCAAATTCATTATATTTTATGACATTTTATAATTTTATTTTTATTACGAATTTTACTCCAAGGGTCTAAAGCCTAACTTTGATCCCTGTATATTATTCTAAAGGGATCAATTTCAGAATAAATAAAGAATATTGTGATTATTAGTATTAAATAAAATAATCCTACATTCTCTCCACATTCATGAATCCAGAAAACTAGTTTCTAATCTTTCTAACTTGAAATATTACTCGTTAAAAAGTTTAGGAGTCATAATAAATAATTATTGCCGATGGGTAAAAACATTTAGTAATAAATTCTAGTTCAATTATTGTAGTCATAAACAGAAAAATTATTTTTTATTGTAGATTTACTAGAATCACATCTATAAACATTTATTGCTTAATAAACTTATTCTATTCATACCGGTTGTACAAACATAATGCGAAGAGCCATTAGGCGCAGAACGACTATTTGATAGTTAAGAGCCTTATAACAGGCTATTATAAACCTATTTTTATTTTTATATTCGCAAATTACAGGTGTATGATAAAAGGTTTTTAATTGATTAGTGTTTAATGTGGGTTTTTTTATTATATAACAGATTTATATCAGACCTGCCCTGCTAGATTTGGGACAATCCGTTGGAGAACCCTATTACAAAAAGTAATCTTTATCTATGGTATTATCTATGGAATGCGTCCAATAAAAAAAAATAAATAAAAAGGATTTCTGAGATTAGCCAATATGGAAGCAAAGCGCCGATATGTAAATATAGTAGTTTGCATTATATAAATAAATCTAAAGTAAAATATAAATATTAAATAAGAATAAAACTAAACTTATTCTTGCTATTGTCTTCTTGGACGTTTATTGGTTTCTTTTAGTTGATCAATTCATTGCTATCGCTTGCTTATTTTGCTTATAATAAAACATCTTTTCATTACTACACATAAAAATTTTTACATCAATACAGTCTGAAGTGTTCGAATTACTGAATAATCAATCTACTTTTATGTTGTTGTATTTGACGTTGTATTTTTTACCTGAATGAAAAGGATATACGCTTCATGATTGATTGTTCATTACATACAATGCTTTTCAGGTACTATATTTTTATCAGACTTACACGTGTCAAAATGATACCCATGACAATCCGGAAATGATGACTCGTCAACTAAAACTAAATGTTTGCAACTAAAACCTAACAAATGATTACGACAAATAAAATACTTTTAATATGCTATCTTACTATATGAATTTAAATAGTGAGTTAAACTTTTCAACCACCCAAATCCACTTGTTTCTAACCTGGCTTCTCCTTCATTACCTAATAACCCTCCTAGGGGTCTGAAAAGAAGATGGCCTCGAGATCTTCTTCTCTAGAAATGTTATTGGAGTTCTATCAGTGGGTAGATTCTCCACATGTTTTTATCATGTCACTATGTCACCTACAGCAAATTTACTTGTTGTATATATGTGTATACAGTTGTAAATATCAATAAATAAATTATTTAAAAAAAAAAAATAGTGAGTTAAAGGACATAAACAAGAGAGGAAGATGGAGCAATATTTTTCGAAACCTGAAGAAAAATTCAAAGATGAGTACCATTGGTCTTGAACCTTAGAAGTATAGAATCCACCTACAACCGGCGGTAGGATGGGGAAACAATTTTTTCTGAGGAAAAATTTTTAAACATTTTTCTGGGAGACAAATATTGAATATTCTTCAATCTTTATTCCATAAAAAGGTTGAACATATTGAAGAACATTTGCATATAAGAAAACATGGAACCCGTATGTCTGGAGAAATTACTTGAAATATGTGATGGGTTGTTCTTTCAAATAAGGAGTCTTTAAAAAACTAGGAGCAAGCTATATTATTTTATAAAAATATCTATTTATAATAAAAAATATTTACTTATAAAAACCTCTAGGCATAGGAGGGATTTGATCTCGATCCTATCAAATGATTTTAAACCTCAAAAAGTTTAAAAATTCGAGATTTGAGAACCTACTACTAACTGCGAAAATTGTGATTAAACATTTTATTCAAAGAGTTACTAAAATTTAAAATAATTGGGATTTTTAAAAAATAATGTATATAATATAATAATTTAATAGAATAAATAATTATTGTTAAGTGTCGATATTTACAACGGGTAGGTGGAAAGATTAAATTCATAAGTATATTAAGTTTTCCCCCTACCTGGTGATTTCTGACATAAGGACGAGAGGTTGTGGAAGGTCATCCTTTAGGTAACCTACCGATTTTAACCAAAGTGGGAAGGTCGATTTTTCATTCTATGGGGCCACCACTAAATAAAATTCAACCCTCCTTGGTCAGAATTGAACCGGCGCCGCTGCAGATATGATTAAATCAGTCGGGAAATTTGAGATTTCGTCCCTCTAAACCAATTTTTATTATGCCCCTGAACATAAGTTGACCAGAGTTCTCACCTAGATCATTTCTATAGGTGGTGGTGATAAATAAATAAATAAAGTTATAAAAAAATTGGTTACCGCACTTGTTTCTAACAGCTGGAATAATCTAATACAGTCGTTCCCAAACTGTTTTGTCCTATCCCCCCCTTTTTAATTCTACCTGGCCCTTTTCAGGAAAAATATTATTTACGCCACCTGGAAATTATTATATATTTTTTTTAATTTAATAGGAAATTACTGTTACTACTACTTAATATTACTGTTTTTACTTTTTTCGTAAAATATAGCAAAGAAAGGTGTAAATTAGAAACATTGAACTTTGAAATTATAAACTATTTATTGAACTTAAAATAGAATGTAATACAAAAAAAAAGTTAAAACATTCGAAATCATTTTAATGAGAAGGATGAACTTGGTGTGCTGCTACTAGTTTAGTAATCTTCAGCTCTATTTTCGCCAGAAGTAATATTAGGGGTATTCATGATGTTGTGTTAAATGTAAAATGTTTTACCATGTTAAATATTATAAGTATAGGATTGTGAGCAGCCTTATTCAGTTATGTTATATGTTAAATGCATGAGTGCTCCTAGTGGGTTTTCTGAGCAACTTGTTTTATAACCTCTCCTTCCAAAACATCATGTTATTGTTTACTTCTAAGTTTTGATTAAATTAATTTATTACAACATTCCTAAATTAAATGAAAAGTGGAATCTGTGTGAAAATAGAGTCCCCCATTGCTTTGTTGGTCTTCTAATTTGTGAGGAAGAGAATCAAGATAAGCTAATTGACAGCTGTCATTACACTATAATTATTGTCATACATTGCTTTATTAGTTTTAAAAACATCCAAAACACTGCTAATACACAATTAAAACACGAGCTACGAGAGAGTAATCTAACACAACAAATAAAACGGTGACGAGCTCAACTTGTCTGTTGAGTGGACGTCATTCTCCACTTAACAGACCTAGTAACAGACTCTCAACCATGTTATTTTTGTAGTTTCTCCATTTAACATGTTAAACTAAAGATCATGCATACCCCTTATGTTGAACGTGACAACTTGTAGTTATTCATCTCCCAAATGCATTTTTGGCCAACACCGATTCACGGGGGCGCCCACTTTGTGACCACTGATCTAATAGAGAGAGAAATACTTTATTTATTTATCTATGCTCCCTAAATACATTAGGTTGCTATCTCACACAGCATACTTATCAATCCGTAATCGGACATATATACATTACACATACATGGTATAATCATTAAAAAAAAAGAGATACAATAATAGGATATAATAAACAATTTTTTTCACCCCTACAGTTTCCTTTTACAATCCATTTCGGT
>NW_027116287.1:3677226-3680189 GCF_000696795.3 Halyomorpha halys
ATAAAATTAATTAATTTTAATTTAATAATAAAATCAATATTTATTTGTTCTTACTTTGTGCTGTCATACCGTTCATCTAATTGTTATGGGCCACTTAATGTTCTGCATTTTCCTGGGAAGGTTCATAGGTTATTCTAATTTCAACAAAATTAATCATTTTGGGCACTTAGCTCAAAAAAGTATAAATTTTCTTCATGGTTAAGTCAATCTATTTGTCTCTTTATGAAGAATAAGACAAAAATATTACTGACTCTATTAAAAAAATTTTTATTCACTGTAAATTTAAAAAACAAAAACAAAAATCAATGAGGATTTCAGTAAAATAGATCAAACATATTTTTCATTAAAAAAAAAAATCATACTCATTTATAACGGCGTCTAAAACCCTGTAAAAAATATTTTTTAAAGAAATTAAAAACTAGAACTTTTTTAAACTGTATTTTTTTGGAGAATTTGTTTTTTCCCGGTATCCATTGTTCATAACCCCTTTATTTTTTATCCAATTCCTATGTTAATACAACTGTTAGAAAGCTGAATGTTTGTTCTTTTTACCTATATTACCATACACTTGGATTTGATTCCGTTATGATGGCGAAATATTCAAATTTCGACAAACTTTTCAAAAGTTTTATTCTGTATCACTGATTGTTTAATTAGTTCCGGTTTGTGCCCTGTGATGCAGTTTATAGAGTTAGTTTATGGTTATATCTAAACCACTTCCAAGTTTCGTATAGATTAATTAAGTCTTATTGAAGTTAATTTTTTTTAACATATATTTTTAATGTAATCTTATTTACTTACCACTATAAACTAAATAGATATAATTATCGATTAATTTAATCATTAATCCTATGTTTAAATAACTTTTAATTTATATCCAACTTTAAATTGTATTCACTTAATCTATCTACATCCCTAAATCTAGCAATTGCAAAGCATTGCCGTGTCTGTTTGTTGTGAATAAATGATTCGCCTCTGTAAAAGGATGCAAAAATATACTTCTTGGAAGAGTAGAAACTGAAAAACAAATAAATAACTTTTTTTTTTGTCAGAAGAAAATTATTACATAGTTCATTTCAGACTAGACAAACAGGAAAACCACTTCATGATTCACTTTATATTTTATTAAATTAAATGATACTATGAATCACAGACCGGTTTGCACAGAAGTTTCAGAGGAGAATCATAAAAACACGTATTGACCCCAAGATTCTTTTTATTCACGTGTTAGATACTAATTTTCCCTAACTTACGCCAAAAGGTAAGTATTAATGATTTTATTCTAATCTTTTAGAATCATTTAGATTTTTATTGATTTTGCGATCCAAAAATCCGAGTGCAAAAATCTTGCTTATGTGAAATTAATATCAAACAAGCTAAATTTTCAATAATATTTATATAATTTCAAAGGTTAAACATTAGTTTATTTTTCTACAAAATCACCACTTCGGTCGATGCATTTTTGAAAACCTTGAGATATCTTTTGTATGTCCATATCAAACCAGTTTTATGTCCTTGACAATGTCTTTACTTCATTTACCTGAATCACCTTTCGGCCAAACGATTTGGGTTCCAAGTCCAGTTAATAGGCCAGGCTTGTTATAATCTTGATTTTTATACAGTCAAAATACACAGATTATGCCATATAATACGTGAGAAAAAAACGTGAAATATACATCAAATATGAGACAAAAATATTTCAAACATACAATCAGGCAGCTAAAATAAGTATACAACTAGTGCCTCTATAATAGGTTCTAAACTAAGAAAGAAATTGGAGGATGGATTAAACAATTAATAAATGAACATGAAATTAACAATATCTTCATATTTTAAATAGAATAAATTGGATCCAAATTAAGTCTCAAATACTCGTCATTATTATTTTAAATTTCTATTTTTTTTGGACAAAATGGCTATCTTCAAGGACAATCTATTAAAAACAGTTTTTAAGAATTTTTATATACAACTTAATTAATAATACATTAGCATATCTTAAATATAAATTTACACCTAAAAAGTATAATTAAAAACTTTTTGCAGGCTGTTCTGTCCAGGTCAATAAATTTAGTCAAATTAACCTATGAAAAAATAAAACAATAGGGAATCAAATTAATTTGTTTATAAGCTTACCTTATCTTATGTTTAATTACCCCTTTTTCCCTAAATTTTAAACTTTTAATTACAGAGAAACTTAATATTATTATCATTCACTTATTATATTAATTAAACTTTCTTCCCTGATTTTATGTGAGGTATAAAGTTATATTTAATGTATGCTAATTTATTAGTAATAATATTGTTTGTTAAAAATTAATTTATAATAAAATCTGTTATTTAATAGATTGTCCTTTAGAATTGCCAGTTAGCCCGAAAAGAAATAATAAAGAGTTTTTTAAACTTGATTTATATTAAAATTAACATTTTATTTTATTTAAGCAGTTAAACCTTAGGAGAAGTGGTGAGATTATATATAAAATATCTTTATAAATAACTAACGGTTATTACATAAATGTATCAACATTATGTCAATGCTTATAATAATAATTTTTACGATTAGAAATAAAAAATAGTGATGATTTAAAAACAAATTAAAATTTTATATATACAGAATTCATTATTAATTTTTTTAAAATAGTGATTGGAAAAATAAATATTTCAGAATAATTCTTGTCCATGACAAGTTGAAATATCTCTCACGCATTAGGAGTTCAATTTTAACATTTAGGATTAAAGTTCATTACCAGTGATGCGGCGAGAAGGATGCGCTGGGATCTCTTGAGCTCTGCTCTACCCCTCACACATGGGGTATAGAGTGGGCTCAGGGATCCTTAGGTCGATTGTGTAAATATTGTATATATTATTTTATCATTATGTTATTTTATTTATTTATTTTTCATACAGATAGTTTGATTATGTTCATATTGTCTATTCTTTTGGTTTGTATATATTTTAAGAGAGTT
>NW_027116287.1:3680249-3684684 GCF_000696795.3 Halyomorpha halys
TTGTTTTAGTATGTATGAGATCATCCATCACTATTACCTATTGCCCACAACTGTGTGGCAGATTGTAATATCTATCAATAAAAAAAAAAAAAAGGATTAAAGTTAAAATTATTTAAAAATATTTTTTTGGTTGATTTAAAAAACTCATACAATAACTTCCCTCTTCCATTGTCAATTTTGTTTCCGATCAAGGGTTTTCTCAATACTACATATGAAAAAATAATTTTCAAAATACTGTGAATGACTTATTGTTAAAATTGTTGCATCTTAACCTCCAACATTTACTCATTTCTCTTAAAATGATAATTAATTTATATTTGTTAATTTACATATCCTCGATAAATTTTACGTTCGAGTTGAACTTTAAACAAATGACTAAGTTTGTACTTATCTCGTTTTCAAACATATTTATTTTTTTATTGTCCTGTTTTAAAATAACGAGATATAACAGGCATTGAAGAAGGATTTTTCCACTTATCTTTTTTCATTACCAATGGCAAGGCCATTTTTGTAGTTCATTTCATATTCAACGAGAAAATATCCTAATAGTCTTTCATAATGTTTAGGCAACAGTTGAATATTGAATAAAGTATGGCTGTAAAATGTTAAAAATTATTCCTTTTTTACGTAACTAAGATTATGAATATTTAATTTACTGTCAATTAATGTATTTTTATTGCATGTGACATAAGTTTGAGTTTAGTCACTTCACTGTGGTGACTATAGTGATAATTTGTTAGTGCTTCTTAAAATACTTCGCGAAAAATCGCATGTTATCGTTCCTAATAAATAATAATGATTAGAGACAGTATTTTCCAATTAACCTCGACAGAAATTCGAATCAGGTAAAAAACATTCAAATAACACTATTTTTAGTTTTGATAAAATTCCACGTTATTCTCTTATTGGATTAAAATTATATTTTTGCTGTATAAAATTGGGGAATTCCTGATCTTTAGTTTAGCATGTTATAACGTGTTAAATGGAGAAATATTTCCTTCTTTCACCATGTTAAAACTATATAACATGGTTGAGAGTCTGTTAAATATAGAATGACGTCACACAACAGACCAGCATAGCTGGTCACCGTCTCGTTTGTTGTGTTAGTTTATTTGCTCGTAGTTTTTGTTTTTGATTGTGCTAGTATTGTTTTGGATATTTTTATAATAATAAAGACAATAATAATAATTATGTAATAACAGTTGTAAATTAGCCCATCTTGATTCTCTTCCTCATAAGTTCGAAAATCAACAACTCAGAGGCCAAATTTTCATATAAGTTCTAATTTTCACTTACTTGAGGCATGTTATAATAAATTACTTTAATCAAAACTTAAAAGTAAACAATAACATGAAGTTTTGGAAGGAAAGGTTAAAAAATAAGTTGCTCAAAAAAACCGCTAGGAGCTCTATGTATTTAACATGACTTTAAATAGGACTGCTCACAAACCTATACTCATAACATTTAACATGGTTAAACATTTTACATTTAACACATGAATACCCATAATGTAATGCTTGAACTACATTTATCATGTTATACACATACAGGTATAATGTATGCCAATTTTTATTTTTTTTTTCCTTATTTAATTTATAGTTTAAAATTGACAGATTTTATAAAATCAGCGCATTGATTAAATACGAAGAGTCTAATTCAACCTTTAAAAAAAATAAATAAAGAATAATTAACACTAGTGAAGTATGTTCTTGGAATAGTTTGAAATAGCAGTTTATTTATTTATTAACTAGCAGTTAATTTATAATTTAAATTTGACAAATTTGAGTAAATATATGAAGAGTAGGATGCGCCCTTAAAAATAAAAAAAAGAACAAGTAAATATATGAGTAAATACCTTTCCTGTCATACTAGATACAAATTTAAGACCTACATTTTTTTGTAGTTTGATTCCTTTTTTTTATTCTCTTAAGGAATTTGTTATTAGATAAGTATTGAAACATTTCCTTGTTTCTCAAAATATTTATTTAGAAATCTTAGACACTAGAATCTTAAAATATGAAGCTAAAAAACATCGGTAGACAAACATGAATGTTTGCATTACTCGGTATATAAACATTAATAACCTTGATGTTTGTTTGCCATCTCAACTCCAATACAAATCCAGCCCCTCTGAGCTGGTTTCAGACTGTTTAATTGATTTAGGTGAAAAACCTAGCGGTTACATAGTCTGGTTGTATTTTCTTCTGTTAAACCATTGGATATTGTCATTGTTGGACCGTTTTTTTTTTTTTTTTGGGAGGGTGCTAAATAATTATGAAGGTCTTCCTATGCCTAAAGCTCTTTAAATAATTATAAACTATTTTTTTTTGTATTATGGTATACAGAAACGTATATAAAATGAACCGAACACGTGATGAGGAAAACAGCTTTTCTTTTTTAGCAATACTCTTTTAGCATTTCTTAGGGAAGTCGAATGGGAATCCCCATTGTTCAAGAAACCTAACTCAATGTTCTTCCCCCATCATTTCGACCTACTGTACTAGTGAAGGCTCTGATTCTAGTAGTGAGTGAAATTGCTCTTTACAGGTTTAATAAGAGAACTTTCAGGTTCTCAGGTGAATCATTATGATCAGGTTTAATCATTTTGATTCGCTCATTATTTACTCATAGGGATTCTCTCACTCATAAACTCTTCATGATAATTTGATATGAGCTTGACGAAACCTCGCTTGGGGCGGATTACGGTGAATCAAAAAGATTTTATCTTTAATTAACTCTAGAGCGTTTGTTACTAAATAGTGAAGCCTAGAGAGTTGAGGTCATGATTAAACTTAAGGGTTGATTCATATTACTGGCAAGTTGTGTTAAAAAACAAATTCTATTGTTACTTTCAATCACGGAACATTCATTGAATTAGTTCGTGATATATAGTCACTGATTTCACTACCAAACCTCTAATCCACTGCTCCGACATTTTCACTTAACTAAAAAACAAACTTGGCATAGATAACATAATAAAAGCATGTTTATCACAACTCGCCAATGTTCCTAATTTACACGGTGATTAAAAGTACGAACAACAAACCGTGAACCCATGATTTTTTTTTAATTCTGCAAGATTAATTATTTTCTAAAAAAAAAAATTGCACGAAAATTCATTACTATATGGGCGCACATTTACTGAAAAATTACAAAAACCATCTTGAAAATACTTTGATGCAATATTATTATTAATATTAAAGTATTATTTGTTAAAGTTGTCTCTGAAATATAAGATCATCTTATTATATTATATTCTATGCAAAGAAGTGGTCAAACAACCTTAATTTTTTTCTTCCTCTTTTTTCGAACGGTTTCTAAGCCATAATTATCTCTTACTGTTATATTATGAATCTTCTTTGAGGAACTAAGTTTTCTTGGAATAAAATGATTTAAAATCCTTGAAACGCTTGTTTCTTATGTTTTTTTAAAAAATCTATTGCAGTTAATTAATTGTTTTGTATAATTTATCACAATTTTGTGAAGAGTTGAAGAATTTCGTATTGACTTAAGAATTTCCTGCTATTCCTGTGTCTATTTGTCCTAATTCCGCAATTCATCATACATTTTTGATAATCTAAAACTCAAATATTCTGTTAACTCCCGTAACATCCGCCTTCCCCTATTTGAGTTATGTGTATATACATTGTGCATACATTCATAGATCTTTTGTTATCCGATTTTTCTTTCATCTATTTCTGCCATACTCTTCCCACCTTTAATACCCGCTGATTCTATAATTTCTATTCCATCTGGTTCATCAAGAATTATAATTAGCAGTTTCCTATCTTCATCTATTGTTTATATATACTCAGGAATACTTTTTTATTTCATTATTATTATTTAAATATTTACCTACTGGTATTAGAAGTTACTTTGCTTTGAAAATAATATTATTGAAAGCATTTGTTGGAAGAGATGGAAAGGCATAGCTTAAAGTAATAACGATAACTATGATTTTTTTTATGCATATCGTGTTTTTTTTTTCATTAACTTCTGCTACTACCTTATATTTATTGTTTCTTAATTATATTAATAAAAAATAAATTGATAGTGTTTCTATTTAATTTAGAAGAATTTGTCATGGATATACAGATAGGAATTCCACATAGGTTTTGCCGTTGCGTTCGCGATATAATTCTTCCTTAATACATATTAATCCACATCAAGAAAATTCGTCATTTACATATTATAGAAAATAATTGGTTCTTGTTCTTTTGATTTTAAGTAAAGTAAATTCTATTTTTTTGCCAAACAAGGTTAGTTCCAATAAATAACTTATTTAGTATGCTTTATTTATTGATAAATATTACAATCTGCCAATAGGTAATATTGATAACTGATCACATTCATACTAAAATAAAAATAAAAATAATAAATAAATAAAAAATAACATAATAAACTAATAATAAAATAAATAAATAAAAAAAAAATT
>NW_027116287.1:3684734-3693617 GCF_000696795.3 Halyomorpha halys
AAATTATATAAAAATAAATAAAATCTCTCTCTAAATATATATAAACGAAAGGATAAAAATCATTGGGTCATCACAGGAAAAGAAAAAAAAAATAATAATCACTAGTCACATTTATACTTTAATATTCACACTATCGACCAATAAAGAACTGATATCAGCTTCAGTTGCAGTACATTACGGTGCAACTTGAACAAAAACAATTTCTTTTTAAGTTAAAGAGCTTGAGTGTTCGGATATTTTTTTCAGTTATATTATTGTTAACTTTCTTACTTAATTCTAATTAAAATAAAATAAAAATAGATAACGAAGAAGAAATATATGCAGACAATTTATCTGGTTGTTAAGTGTAGTGATAACTTATTTCGCAACACACTGTAACATGTTTCGAACAGTACCATTTGTCGAAAAAATATTAAATATTTATAAAACTAAACATTCGAAAATAATTTACTTCGTCTTATAAAAAAGAGAATAATAAATATGTTTATTAGTAATTAATTTCAATTTTTCTGGGGATCTAATTTTTTTTTAACATCTGAAAACAAAAAAATAAAACAAAATATAAAGACAAATTTGTTCTATATCATTTTCCAAAACTTCACTGAAAAATATACGATTTTTAACGAATTATGTTGTTTTTATGTAGAATAGATAATTTCTACAGATAGTGTCAAAAAATGCAGGCATTTTGTGAATGGCAGTGCAGAAAATTACCGGACGATATGTCAATAAGTCTATAAGGAAGTAAATTATCAAACAAATAGTATAGATAAACTACTTTAAATTCAGACAATTTATTATCTATTACATTTCAGTCTCAATAATCAGTTAATTTTTTTTTTCATTGTTGTGATTTTGTCGAGGTTATTATTTAATTTTTTTTATAAGGACTTTGATATTATTATAGACGTAACTTCCGTTTTATACATAAGTGGCCTTTTATATTATAACATCTGTAGTTCACCCTGACGTAATGTTGTAATTGTTGATCAAAGGACACCTTTAGAATTACGTAATTTATCTGTATACAAGATCTTTTTTTGTAAACTTACAATTACCTCTCTCGCACAATTCGCACACTATCTCTTAACTTTAAGTATTCTACTCGTGGTTCCTATTATTTCTTCTCCTTTACTCCAGTAATGATGTATGAATCATGCGCTGAAATAATATCGTATGTTAAAATTTCTTATTATATTTAGTTGTGCTTATTATGCTATAAAGTTGTAATAATAGAATCAAATTCCCAATTGAAAAAACTAATTGACTATGTGAGATGAAGAAATGGTCAGACTTGCGGTCAGCGTAGTGAAGAACGCAAATTAAACTGAATTTAAATAACTTGGAACTATGATCCCGGTGGAAAAAATTAAGATGATGATTTCTAGTTATTTAGACAAAATGTTTGGTTTATGAAAAACCAAATCTCAGGAACCACCAATTACAGCTATTATTAGCACTTAAATTAAAACTTTAATGTGCCATAAAGTAGTTTATGGCGTTTGTCTTGTTAGAAGTAGTATTTGCTAAAATAAATTGATTTCTTGTCTTTTTAATGTCTTAAGAACTACTACATAAAAAAATACTCCCTCTTTTTCAGATTGAATAAAATCTTGTACCATTATACTGTTGTTTGTTATTACCTATATTATGCTATTTACAATACGATCAATCAAGTAGTATTATACATACAATCGTTATTCTCTTTTTATGATTTTGTTAATAATGAAATCCTTTTGTCCTCGACCTCATACCAACCAAATTCTCAAAATTCCTTACAAACCTTTCTAACCATCCTAATACTTTGGTTCAAACCTTATCTATTTCCACCCATCCCTACAGCCCACCTAGAAGGTTGAAACTAAAAGAGACTTATTGTAAAATAAAAATGGACAATCGGAGTCCTAGTACAAGAGCCGGAAAGAAAAAAAGGCAGTTATCTCACCCCAATTTTTGATTACTTCAATAAAAACTATGTATAATTACTAGTCAAAATTGACAAGTCTGCCAAATATAAGTAGGGGGATTAAAAAATGGCGGATGTTTCAAAATATTAAAAAAAAACATTGATTTTTCATTCGGAGCCCTATATCTTAAAAACTACCAATAACACTAGAAAATCTAAGAGAACATTATTTAATACTATGTGACGTACAGATGTCTATTAGCACTCAAATTAAAGCTAGTTTAATGGACTATAAAAAAGTTTATGAACTTTACCTTCGTAGGAATAGTAGTTTTCATGATATTTGCTAAAATAAATTTATTTATAGTTGTTCGGACAATAAGTTTGATTTATGAAAAACTTTATGGATAATTATAGATGGCCTTGATAGGATTTTTGCTAATGAAATAAAGAGAAAAATTCACAAAAATGTAGTTATGATAAATAATAATCAGAGTGTACGTCACTACCTTGTAAACTGTACATTTTTCGTAGCCCAAGATCTCCTGTAACAGTTGTTAGTGTAAATGGACGTTATTAATGTCCTTAAAGTACAAGAGCAGGGAAGAAAAAAAACAGTTATCTCACCCCAATTTTTGATTACTTCAATAAAAACTTTGTATAATTACTAGTCAGAATTGATGAGTCTGCCAAGTATAAGTAGAGGGATTAAAAAATGGCGGATGTTTCAAAATCTTAAAAAAAAACATTGATTTTTCATTCGGAGCCCTATATCTTAAAAACTACCAATAACACTAGAAAATCTAAGAGAACATTATTTAAAGAAGAGAAAATTTGCTTAAATATTAGCCCTAAAAGAGCTATTTACGTCCAATAGTTCTCGAGATATAGCTTTTTAAAAAGCAAAATTACTGGAGCTCTATATCTTTAAAACTATCAACAACATTTGAAAACCTAAGAGAATATCATTTAAAGTATAGTAAATTTGTTAATATATAAGACCTAATAGAGCTATTTACGTTCAATAGCTCTCGAAATATATCAGTTTAAAAAGCAACATTTCATAAAAATGTACTGGAAGATTATTAGTTTGTGAATTTATTAAAAAAAAATCGATATCTCAAAAACTATGTCTATTAACACTCAAATTAAAGCTAGTTTAATGTACTATTAAGTAATTCCTTACGTTTATCTTAGTTTAGCAATAATATTTTTGCAAATTTGCTCTACTTTGATGTTCTCTTTGGTTTTCTAGTGTTGTTGGTAGTTTTAAAGATATAGAGCTCCGAATGAAATATTATTTTTTTTAACGTTTTCAAACAGTTGCTATTTTGTATTCCCCCTACCTATACTTGGAAGATTCATCAATTTCGACTCGTAATTATACATAGTTTTCATTAAAGTAATTTAAAGCTGGGTTAAAATAACTGCCTTTGTTCTCCTCTTGGGCTCTTGTACTATAATTATTTTTTATAGCTGCTTTGTCATTTTAAAGAATTATATATTATAAACATATATTTATATTGTTATAAGTAATTAATTATTAACATTATGTAAGCAAATGTCACTCAAACACAGATATATATATACAGGGCCTTCATGTTCACCCTCAACTCTCAATAACAGAGGTTAACAGTTTTCGCAACAGCACCATTGTTGGTCTGAATAAACTTCAGGACACCCCTGTTGAGCTAAAAAAAATGTCGGCACAATTATCCTTAGAGCGGTTGAATATATATTTCAAGAAGAAAAACCAGTGCAAAGTAAATGTTTGAATGCATTGTATATTTGCAATTTCCATTTTGAATATTTTTTCTTTTTTGATGTTTTGAGAAAGTAGAATTTTCTTGTGGCATACCCTTGAGGCATGCCGTGGCACCCACTTTGGGAACCGCTGATCTACAATGTCTGGAATTTTGTGAAAATTAAATTATTATTTTACTTATTAATTTTACTTTTTAATTTTACTTAGTTCTCCTTCTGACGTGAAATAATTTATTTAATATTTCTGTTAGAAAATACAATTTTATTACGAATTCATATTTTGATCGGGCACATTCTGATGCTGTAAATCGCAATCATTTTTTACGTTTTATTTTTATTTTTTTATGATTTTTTTCGAAAGGTGCTAGAAATCGATAAAACCCTAAGATCAAAATCAATCATGACTTCATTTTTCTAAGTGGTTCTAAACTGTTCACTGCTCGTTTATATTATTATATTAACTTTCTAATTCCTTCAGTTGATGTTCACTATCATAGTTTAATATAAACATCATGTTCGATGGAATCAATTGCATTGTTTAAATCTTTAGAGATTTTTCTATGTCGCTTATTTTAGTTCATTTGATTTCTGTCAGATATTGAATTTATGTCAGTATTTGGCTATATATAAAATAATTCTTTTGCTATATTTAAACCTAAACATTTCGGTAGTAAACTTTTATATTCGATTGTTTATCTCCCTTCTCCCTATATAATGACGTATTTTTTATGTTTATTTGGCAGGGTCCCATCTTTTTCTGGAAGACTTCTTTATTCTATCACTTTAAACTAAATTTTAACCCCTATTTTAAGAAGCTTAAAATCTTTTTTTTTAATATCTTTATTGAAATTTGCAACTGTTTAATATATAATAAATTCAGTAAATTTTATCTCAGTTAAAATAGAATGTTACAGGCGTGGAGAGAAACTACCCATTAGTAGCATATTAACTTAAAATCCAAAAATTCAACATTAGAATATCTGTCCGTGGGTTTTCAGGTCTACATTTTATGATACCTGAATTGGCTATGAGTTAACTCGTTATATATTTACTGAAAACGACTGAAGGCTTTGCAATCTTCCTGTTAATTGATTAGTTTTCATTTAGGAAACACTTTAAATATTATTTTTCAATATTAATTGCAAAATGTTATTCCAAAGTAATTTTTTTTAATTTTTCAATTGTTTGAACAACAGATATTGAATGACTGAAGATAAAAAACAAGGTTGTGGGACAGGAAATCGAACGCTCTCTCGAATGGTGTCAGATTATGTTTAGCCTCATTATATTTTGAATTTTTAAATATTTTTAAATAATTATGAACGATGAGAAAAACAGTGAAAAGTTGGAAAACACTTCCAATGAAACATTTTTACTATTTTCGTTTCATATTGTGAACTGTCACTCTGCTTAGTTCAGTAGTGTTTATTGTTCAATTAGTTTTCGTGTATAACTATAATAAATTTATGTTTTCCTATAGTTAATAACTAATAATAAACTAAAAAAAAAAGTACCGTACAGTCGTTTCGTTCCATTATATTCTATCAGACAATGAAAGAGATTCAATTTCCAATTCAAATATTAATAAACTATTAAAAAATACTAATAAATTATTAATAAAAATAATAATTTATGGAATTATACTCGTTCGTTGTCTAAACCTTTTTGTCTCTCAGTTGGCGGATGGTGATTGTCTAATTGTTTCTAATTGGTAAAAAAAAAATCGTTTACTATTAATGGCACATTTTTAAAATTTATTCTTATTGTTTTAATCAAAATTTCAGCGTTGTATACTTCAATGTAAATTTTCAACTGTTACCCCTTCATGTATTAAGATATGGTGTAGGTTCTTAAACCTTTTTATGAAGTCTGTTATTTTTTAACAAGCCGGCTGTTGTTCATTATTTTTATTATCTTAATATACTAGCCATTCCAAAACAGCGTGCTTTATCGTAAGTTTTACTGCTTAGAATTTAATAAAATTATAATCTGTATGAGATATATTGTTTTTCGTTACATAACTCCTTGGCCAACTGTTAACTTTTTCAATCATAAATTTAATATATTTTTTTTAAATATATAATTCTGTAATTATTTTTTTCAATTTATAAAAATGCCAATAAAGTCTAAATAAAAATTAGAAACGTAAAATTACGATGAGCAACAGGTTCTTTGTCTATCCAGTATAAACAACCGTTACTTTTATATATGTATATTTATATATTCATAATGTAATTCTTCTTTAACAAATTTATCATCATTAATTAAGCTTAATTAATAACTACTTTTATAAAATATTACGATCAGCTATTATGATATATTAAAATAAAATAAAAAAAATTAAATTCAGATCAAAAAGTAACTAAGAAAATAAAATTTATTACTTGCTATAATTTTTTCTACATAATTTGTAAACTACACCATAACTATTAACTATATCGATAAATAGGCTAAATCGATTTAATCCTTAAATTATTTTTTTTCATTTATAAAAATGGCGATAAAGTCTGCATAAAAATTAGGTAGTAAATTTACGTTTAGGTATCACACGCATAATTAAATTTCAAAATGTCACTACTAAAATTTATAATGTATGTGGTTGTTCCAGTTTAAACTACATCGATGGTTATTTTATTTATTTATTTTTTAGGATCATTCTATCAAAAGTCAACAAATTCACTTTTAGAATAATGTATATAATAAAAATATGGGAGTATCTTATGTAGATAAGTCAAATGTTATTTAAAATGTTGTAAGACCTTTTTAACAGAGGAAAACTTATGTTTTAAATAAATTGAATAAATACTGCTGTAGAATTTTAATTTAAAAAAAAAACGTTTATTTATGAGAGGTGGTTTCATATATGTACATAAATATATAGGTATATATAGGTATTGTTGTTATATGTATTATTGGTTATATATATTTAATGATAATAAATTTCTTGTTATTTATTCATTATATTAATCCGCTGTTACATTTTTTTTTAAATTAATTAAATTCAGTTCTTGAATGGCATTTGAAAGAATGCCAATTACTGTTAACAAATAATAACAGTTATTAATTGCCAGAAATTATATTTAGCCAATATTAATTTGTTTAAAAATGGCATAATTTCTGTTCTTAAACATGTTATTAAATCTTAATAAAATGAAAGTAACTGTTAAAACATAATAACTGCTATTCACTGACAAATATTATATTAATTTTTTTTGTTGCATATATTCTTTTTTTAAACTACTAAAGAAAATTAAGTAGTTATATATTTTTATTATTTATAATCTTGTTAAATCGTACCAGAAGTATTCTTGGAACCTAGTTCAGTATACTTATAAAAATACTTTGTATATTTTGGAAAATATTTTATTTTGTTATTAATATAAAATAACTATATTTTGTTCTTCGGACCCATTAGTGTATTAACTTATGAAAATTAGATTTTTTTTTTTTTGATAAACTAAATTCTACACCAAAAACGTGTTTTTTCAAAATTTAAATTTTATCCTGTCAAATGAATGCTGCAAATTAACATTTTCTATAAAAACTTAACTTATCTACATTATAGTTATAGTTATCTCCCATAATGATTTTTAAATAATTAGTTCCTAAAAGTAGATATAGTCAAGTAGACAATTTCTCAAGTATAAATACAAATTTTATTATGGCTTTTTTATTATTTCTCCATTTAAAAAAAAATAACTATTGGTAATATTGTACTTACCATTTCATCTTCTTCTCCCTTATTAAGATATCCTCGGTTGGCGTTGTCTCGCTCTCCATCCTTACCATTTTTCATATCTGCGAACAGAGATGTCCTGTGAGTTGACGATTACAGATGGTACATGCGTACAGGAGAGGTACCACGAACCACACACGGCGAGACAGCCGCACGAACTAGTAGAAGGCGGAACCTAACCTCGACTTCTCGACTAATGACTCAGATAACATTTCGTACTGTTTCGCCTCCCCTCTCCTAACCCTCGCACTATCACAACGCCTCGGTCACACGGTCTCCGTCCGAGAGTTACGAAATATTTTATTATCCTTTTTAATGATCCAATAATAATTAGGTGCTTTTTATTGTGTGATTAGCGAGCTTTCGTTTGCGACCTTGTTCCAAATGTTACGGTATCAAAATGAAAAATTTTTGTTTTCGAATATAAGAAACTCAAACTAAATTTTATACGTTTTTGCGTGAAAGGCGTGCTTTGTAAATAAAAATACTCATTCGTTTCAGTTAATAATATAACCTACCCCAAGTACCCATATAATTAGTGGTATCCCGCAAGGATTCTCTTTAAATCCAATACTATTTAATTTATTTATAATTATCTGAAATTCAAGAGAGATAATAATGCCCTTTTTACCGATTATAAAGCGTTATAGAATTGATAAAATCATTAATAAGCTAAAGAAAACTGTCAAAAAAACATTTAAGCACCTTGAAAAATGGAAGTTGCATCTACACATCGAAAATATAACCTAAACTTCCCTCGAACATACTTCTATAGATACTCCCATTTAACAAATTCGTAAAGTACGCTGGTAATACTAAACAATAAACTTCTATCAGCATTTTAATTTTTTTTTTTATTTTTACAACTTAATTAAAAATATATACAACAAGTAAACGTGATGTTAATTACAATGACATTATACAAATATGTGGAAAATTGATAGAACTCCAATTTTCTAGAGAAAAAGATCTCGAGGCCATCTTATTTTCAGATCCTAATGAGGATTATCAGATAATGCAGTAGAAGCCAGGTTAGAACAAGGATGGGTAGGAAGTTTATCATGGAAGGATTTGTATCTGGTTCTGGCCAAATCAGCAATATATGAAATTAGAAAATGCAAAAGGAAAATAATGTATAAATTGTTTCCACATTTTAATAAAATAACCCCAAACAATAAATTGATATTCTATAAATTCGTACTAAGACGCCTATTCGTATGATATATGCAGATTCGCTAATTTAAATTACTAAAAAAAACACAAAGTATTATAAAACAAATGCCTAAGAATTGTGAACAACTAATAATATTTCATAAGAATAACTTAGACGCGTTCAGAATTAAATATATATACCGTACAAGAATACATTTAAAAATTCAGACATAATTTCTTTCGATCTTGAAGTCTTTAAACTCTTTAATAACTGAAATTAGAAATTATTCAACAACGGCTCGTAGATATAAACTTATATCTATTT
>NW_027116287.1:3693757-3695708 GCF_000696795.3 Halyomorpha halys
AAAATATTTTTTTTTTTGCAGAAATTTATTAAAGCAATGTGAGAATATTTATTAGTTCAATATAGATTACTATTCACTACTTAGGTAGTATATATATATATATAGAGAGAGAGAGAGAGAGAACTAAACATATATAGCTGTAAAAATCGTTAGTAACGATTTGTGCATTATTTTATTTTCGAAACTGTTAAGTTTATTTCAATTCATTTTTTACCAAAGTGTAAAACAGTTCATAAGTAGTAGGTACCAAAAAAAAATTGTATCGTGTATAACCTGGAGCAATTTAATAATAATTATTGTACACACTAATATTCATTCTCATTTTTGTTCAAGTAATATTTATATAATTTGCTACTATTTTATGTTTAATATATTTATTATATGTACACAAGAAATGATCTCGTTACTGATACCAGGGAATAGTAAAAAGGATCTGGATGTGAGAGCTGATTACATAAATATTAGCAATTAAAGCCATGAAACGTATGCCAAAGAGTAATATTTATCCTTATATCATTTTCTTTTCTTTATTATCGTTATATAGGTTTAAGATCGTTATTAAGATTTACGCGTAGTATCAAGATGTGGCTTGATGTGCTTCCCAATGCAGGTACAATACTAAGAGGGCCAAAAATTAACCAGAAAATACGATTTCGAATATTACCCTAATGTAAAAATCGTAAACTTATCTCAATTTTTTTGTTAATTACTTAACAATAATTGTGAAATAAAAAAATCATTTGTTCAAACAACCCCAACTTCTCTGTTGGTCTAACAACAATGTTAAAATTCCCAAATTTAGAATTAGGAGTCTGTAAACTGGAACTAAAGTTTTTCAGAAACGAGAATGAAAGTTTGATTGTTGTAATAAAATTTAAAAATAAGGCTTTTCTGAGAACATTGTTGGTTTTTTGTTTATAACAGTTTAATCTTTTACAGACAACTTTACATGAAAATGTAGATACTTGTGTGTAAACATCGTATTGTATATAAATTAGTTATATCATTTAATGCGTGTTTATTATATATATTTAATACTTTCTTCATATAAATATCACATTTTTAACTTATTTATTTATATTATGTTCTTTTTTTTTTTTAGCTTATGTTATTGTTCTTATTTAATTTTTCTTCTTTTGCTAATACTTATTAATCTCGGTAGCTTTTAATGGTATTGTTTATATTTGAATAAAAAAAAAAATTGTTTAATAACTGGTTGTAGAAGAAGTAAAATAGGAAAATTTTCACAATTTTTTAAAATTTTATTTGAGTGATTAAATTTCTCAATTCCTCATTATATATCAATTATTTAAATATTCTATTAATTCTATAAATACCATTCGTATTTGTTTGTCAACTTTTTTTTCTCTTTATTCTTCAATACATTATTTTTATTTATTTTTCTATATAATTTATCATTATTATATTTTTCGTACCCTTCATTGAAATAAAATTAATACTTTATGCATATATAATACATGAAATTTACTGTATATACTTTACTTTACTGAGTTTTCTTCCTGAAAATTATCTTTACTATATTTTTTTTTCGTACCTCCCTGACGAAATAAGTTATTGAATACATACATGTTGGAGTTATATTTATATCTGGTAGTTTGTAATATACATATAACTCCTATATGTTTGTATTGAATAACTCATTTCTTCAGGGGGGTACGAAAAAAAAAATATATACATAGCAAGGACAATTTTCATGGAGAAAACTTAGTAAAGTATAAACTGAGTTTTCTCCTTGAAAATTATCTTTACTATATAGCTATATATTTATTATTATTATCTATACTGTATATATAAGCTGGCTAGCTCAGTCGGTAGAGCATGAGACTCTTATCTTTACTATACATAATTGTTCTAGTTTATAGCGTTGCAAGTGGATACCTTTTGCACAAGACTATACCTCTCAACAATCAACTTTTAAAAAAATAATCCA
>NW_027116287.1:3695832-3697866 GCF_000696795.3 Halyomorpha halys
TATATATATCTGTGAAGTTTCTCATGTAGAAGAAATTAAAGTTACTATAAAACGTGTTTCGAAAGGAATTAAAGTTCTATTATTATACACAACTACACTAATACTCATTGAGCTCAGCTTATGAATAGGGTGTTTACAGGTGAATGTAAACCCGTTTCCAATCGTTAAGCTTCTATTAGCAACAGGTAGGAGAAGGGGAATCTAGGTGAGCTCCACCTGTTGATTTCACCTGACGCGTGTTCTCGTTCGAGTATTGTATCATTCTACGTAAGGGACTTACAGTCAAGATATACAAATATTATCCATATTATAATTATTAAGAATAAATAAATAGATTTTTAATTCTGTGATTTTAATTAAACTATTAAATTAAAAATTTTTAGCCTTGAAATAAATCCAGATAAGAAAAATATACGCTGCTAAACAAAAATATAGTACCAATAGTTCTGTTGTGTAAAAACAGGCTCATATGATAAGGTTTTTGAAATTGAATAATGGTTTGTTACTTAAGAACAACTTTTTTTCTACTGGTACTTAATTTCTACAAAACAAAATATATTTGATACATAGATTTAATCAAATTTAACCTTTTCCATTTCTAATGTAACCCAACATGACTTGAATAATTTCATTAAAATTATGTTTAATTTATTTTATTTATTAAAATGATTATGTTTAATTCAGTAATGACTTTTCAAATAATTTCAGCATATTGATCCGATATTCATTTAATTTATCAGATACTCTACATTAATTTCGGCAAGATGTAAAATTAATGAAAAATAAAATTATGTTTTTTTTAATACTTTATTTTTAAATACTTATTAATATAATTTTATTTTTATTTTTAGGGGGAATGGGTATATATTTAAATAATCCAATCATCGTTCATTGGTTTCTCCATTAAAATTTTAGTATTATACAGTTTGGCAGAAATGTTTAGGTATTACAGGATTATATTTCCGAATTTACTGTAGTATTTATGATTGACTATGTGCATTTCTATTTATTGATATTTTTGGAGTTTTCTGCGATGTTGAGAACGTTTAATATATTTTTTTTAATAAATGTTCCGGAAAACTCAGAAAACTCACAGTAAATAGAAATACGTTTACGCGATCATAAATACTACAGTAAATTCGAAAATAAAATCCTTGAAAACTTAAAAAAAGATACCTATATTAAATAATTATAATATTAAACTGTAACTAATTAAATCTTAAATAAAAAGTTGATATTAGGAACAGGGAAAATCCAATGAATAATTATGACATTATTTAAATTCATTCCCCCTACCCTAAAATAAAACTACAAATATATTAATAATCATTTAAAAATAAATAAATAACCATAATTTTATTTTTCAATAATTTTACATCTGGCTGAAATTAATGTAGAGTATCTGATAAATTAAATAAATGTCGGATCAATATGTTGAAATTATTTGAAAAGTCATCATTGAATTCGACATAATCATTTTAATAAATGCAAGAAATTAAACATAATTTTTATGAAATTATTCAAGTACAATTGAAATGGGAAAAATATTGTTTGAAATGGAGAGTTACAATTGATTTGGAAAGGGATATATTTGATATGGAAAAGTTTACATTTGACTTGAAAAAAGTTTTAATTTACTTGGGCATATATATTTTTTTTTGCGATTCAGTTGATACTCAAATGAACTCTTTACGGCCATTAATTTCCTAGACAAAAGTAAAAAAATATTTATGAGGAGAAGATCGTTGGGGTGCGATCAGAGGTTAGTACAAATAAGTTAAAAAACTTATTTATTTTGTGCTAACTTTTCAGCCAGACGTCGGACATCCAAGCCAGAATCGGAAGCGGCCGGAAGGCGTCGGACATCCCTCGCATTGGTCTTCCAAGCCAGCCCTGACGATGGCTAGAAATGCTTGCCGAAACCTTGGCACTAATAAGTTTTTTATCTTATTTTTGTTATTCTCTAACCGCATCCCAACCATCTTCTCTTCATATAAAATATCCACGGTCAGCTATCTTAGTAAATATGTTAGT
>NW_027116287.1:3697916-3702394 GCF_000696795.3 Halyomorpha halys
ATAGTAAAATATTGTTATCTTTTATTTGGTAAAATATAGTCAAAAATATTCCTCCTACTAGAACAATTATGCAGAGCAAATGTAATGAGAATATTTAGGATTTAAAAAAAAAATCAAGTGGTTAAAATTAATTTTATGAAATAATATAAGTATAAAATGAAAACTGGGTGTACAGTGTGATTGCACTTAAAACCTAAATTGATCGAGTAGTAATTTTTAATTATAATAAAATGAATAAATTCTTCGTATTTTAAATACCCAGTTTGTATTTTATATTCATTCTGTTTATTAGATTTTAATTTAAAAATAAGAATTGTCAAAAGTTTTTCTCTTAAATTCTAGTATTATATTTTTTGTCATCCATCGTTTAACTTTATGTTATTTGCTGAAATGAAAGCTAATAAAATTCATTTAGTAACAATTGAAAAACTTTCATTAATTTCGCTTAAAATACGAAAGATTAATTACTACAAACGTAGGACTTTATTGAATAAGATTTTTTTTATTATTAGTTACGTTGAAATAATCAAAATTTGGCTTCTAGAATTTTTCCACAAACTTCATGTTAACCAGTGTTATTTGGCAATCGATGTATGAAAAAACAAATTACCTGCCCCACGGATTGTTAGTACCGACTGAAACCGACCTTAAGTAGCAGATACAATGAAGGGTCACTTCACTCATCAACTCATGACTTGGCAAGTGTTTAGTATTAACCGGTTAATACAGATCAGTTGCCTCTACTAAACGTTTACACGACAGTTCCCAAAGCCGACGTACGACACCTTCTGTAGCTTTCCTCTCAAATAGAATTTTTTTTTTCTTAACAATTTTATTTGCACCTGGTTAATAGTTGTCGAATGAGCTATAATGTATACTCATAGCGTGAGGGAGACAACATGCATCCCCCTGACGTTTAACTCAACTAATTGTTAAACTAGGAGATCCCTTATCCAAATCCTTTGCACATAACATATGAAATATATTTTGTTGTCATCTGATGTTCAAATTTATTGAGATGTCAATTTTTCGCGAAACCGTTTGTAAAGTTGTGTTAATGTTAATGTCGGAATGCCAAGTCGGTGTGATGGGTCTTGTTCGAAACATATAGTACAAGAGCCTAAGAGGAGAATAAAGGCAGTTATTTCACCCCAATTTTTGATTACTTAATTGAAAACTAGGTATAATTACTAGTCAAAATTGATGAGTCTGCCAAGTATAGGTAGGGCGAATAAAAAATGGCGGCTGTTTCAGAACGTTAAAAATAATTAATTTTTTATTCGGAGCTCTATATCTTTACGACTACCTACATAATAGAAAATCTAATTAGCACCATTTAAAAAGAGTACATTTTCTAAAATCTAAGCCCTAATAGAGCTATTTACGTTCAATAGTTCTCGAGAAATAGCTTTCTAAAAAGCAACATTTCATAAAAATGTTTTTTGGAACGTATTGAAATATGAGTAGTTAGTTAATTTATTTTCAGAAATCTATATCTCAGAAACTATGTGATGTACAGATGTCTATCAGCACTCAAATTAAAGCTAGTTTAATGTAATAGAAAGTAGTTAATAACGTTTATTTTCGTAGGAGTAGTAGTTTTCATATTTGCTAAAATAAATTGATTTATAGTTGTTCGGACAAATTTTCATTTGCCAAATTTATATTCATATGTGAATATCATAAAAACTACCTACGAAGATAAGTGTCATAAACTAATTTATAGTAAGTTAAATTTTCTTTATTTTGAGTATTGGCAGACATATGTGCGTCTTATGGATCTAGAGATATATTTTTTCAAAAATCCAACATTTTGTACGAACAACTAGAAATTAACATTTTGTAAGTTTATTTTGTCAAATATAAGTAGTTCCTTTTAATAAAAGTAGTGGGAGAAAATAAAAATGGTCCACTTTTTTAATCGTTTTAACGTTTGTTGCATAATATGGTCACGAGGCATTAACTTGGCACAAGGCCGTCACCGTAAACGATACACTGATGGGGTGAGTTGTAAATGTAATTCGAGCAAAAATTCTTATATATATATACATTAGAGCGGAACGGGTTGCGCATTGAGTAAGGCGTGTTACTATCTCCTGGTAATGGGTTCGACTTCTGCCGTGGTAGACCTGTGG
Organism: Halyomorpha halys; assembly: GCF_000696795.3. NCBI lineage: Eukaryota > Metazoa > Arthropoda > Insecta > Hemiptera > Pentatomidae > Halyomorpha > Halyomorpha halys. Next base: position 3,700,052 of record NW_027116287.1, read on the forward strand.
GTTGGGGTAACCTCCTAGAGTATACCCAATCTCTATCAAGTGGGCACTCTTAGTTGAGGAATAAAACCAGATCTCTGTGATATCTGTTAGTAGCCGAGGGTGTCGAGACGTAAAGTTAGCTACCTTGTTACTGCAGTGTTGTGGGAGTTGCTTGGTCTAAGCCCTATTCCTTTCTTAGGCCACGTATCATGATTCTGCAATTTCATTAACGTGGGTTTTTCTGTCTTCTAGCGTCTATTTTACATGAGTACTTTCCATTTCGTACTGATCCATAACGCATTCATTCGTCTTTACCATTTCAGGTGTTATTTTTTCCGTCTCTTCTAGAATGTTTTTTCTTCATCCAATTATCTCATATTTCATTTTCTACTATATGCATTTTTGATGTTCCAGCCGTTTGAAGCCAAGTTACTTCGTTGGATCACCTTTTTTCCTCTAGGTTTCTGCTTCATACGTTATAATACTCAAAGTTATACTTTTTTTTTCGTTTTAAAAATATTTCCATTCCATAATATTGTATTGACTGTAATTTTTCTGTTTATTTCCTTATATGTTCCTCATTCTACCTTGTGCCAACGTATTTCCTATCGGATAATTGTCAGATTCATCAATCTTAAAATTAATTAATCTTTTCGCACATTGTTTTTCCTTATTTTCGAAATTTGTTTGAAAAGTAAAATGAATTGCGATAAACTTTCCTTGAAGTCCTTCTCCGCTTAAGCACACTTGTGTTCCTTAATGCTAAAGTGTTATCTCATTTTCAATTTAAATCCCTTTACTACGTAGACTATTGAAAAAATCGATAAATGTTTTCCAATGATATAAAATGTTTTGTTTATCAAATCATACTTATTTTGAAAGGTTTGAGCGTTCCTCGAATTCGGATATTGTTTTTCATGGTTTATTGCAATTAATTATGGAAGAATAATTTTTTTTTTTTAGCATTTTATTTTTTTTTTAAATCTATTTTTTAAATTTTTGTTCTAAACTTTATTTTAACTTATTTATTTTTCTAAATTTATAATTGATGAAATTAGCTGTACTTATTTTTATATACCTGCAATATTAAATTCTTTTAAATTTTTATAATCTGTAATCCTAAGATACAAACCGATGCTTCTCCCCTGGACTCAAAAGAATCAACGTGTGTGTGATTTGCGTATCACACTAAATACCAATAATGATTCAATATTAGGCTAGTTATATTTACTTTGTGGCATAAATCATATTGTAAAATTATGATTAGTTATATCTTATATATTAGTTACATCTCTGCTCTGAAAGAATAATAAGGCAAATAAAATTCAATTTATCATCTTGGCGGCTCAAAAACAGATTTACTAGATGTTTGTAAATCGACATAATTGTACTTTCGAAATTCTTACCGTGGCGAATTTTTTGGTAAAATTATGTCGACATAAAAAAAAAATTAGTAAATGCATTTTTGTGCCCCCCTCCCTACACAATAAAATCAATTTCACTAAGTTTACAGTTGCATTGTTATTCTTTTGAACCAGCGATATTATTTTCACTCTGAAAGCCTTAGTCTCGAGGTAAACTCAGTCTGCCGTACGAGTAAAATCGTTTTATAAACGTAAGGCATGGAGGTCAACTTTGTCAAGGATAAGAAACTGGATGCGTGACCTCCTTAAGCCAAATTGTAGTCTCCAATGTCGCGCGTTCGGCATTCCACTTTTTTATGAATGTTTTTCATATCATCATAATACACACAGCAGTGTATTTTATAAAAGTAGCGACAATTTATTTGTTTTACCAAGTTTAATACTAATCTAACGAAAAGTATAAGGGAACCCAAGGTCGAATAAAGTTAGTCTTTATAATAAAAACAACAAAAGGAGTGAGCAGCAGACCTGCTTAGATAATTAATTAAGATCTATATAATTAAATCATTGATAATTAGTATTATTTCGTTAATTCTATACTGTTTTGTTAATTAAAAATGAACCATTTTATCTGGAATTACATCTTCAGTGTTTGATTATAATTTATATTTCTGTTTTTTCAATTAATTACAATCATCCAAATATGCAAAATAAAATTTAGCTTATTGCTCCTGAGTACGCTGATTTAGGAATGGTTGTCAAGCAGATTACCATCCTATTCTAACTAGCGTGGGAAGGTCGAAATTCATGGACGGGTCCTCCACGAAATATATTTTATCCTGCACAGGCCAGACTGACGGATAATGTGGTGTATTATCCTACTTTAATACTTAAAGTATGATACCCCTTACTCCAGTTAAGCGGTCCCTCCCCGTTCTTGTACCCCTCCCCCCATGTGGCAAAGGAAGGGTCAAGTTGTAAGTGTTGATTTAGTTTTTAG
>NW_027116287.1:3702488-3705863 GCF_000696795.3 Halyomorpha halys
TAGGAAAATACAAATATTATTTTTAGCTAAATTTAAAGTTCGACCTGTCTTAAAATATTCTTTTTTGGTTGCGAGAAAAAATCTTTGTTACCTAAATTGGACAAGCTATATACATTTGATACCGTAATTTTTCGCTATTTTAAGTTTAAATAATTTCGAAACATTTACTGTTACTGATAATTTGAACCATCAAATCTGTACATTGGTTGAGCCATTTTCTCTAAAAAAATGTTACATACCTCCAAACGAATAACTTAGGATATATACCTAAAAATACTACTTTTTTTGTGGTTAGCTCCGGTGTCAGATGAAAACATCATTATATATATTTGTAATGTAAGGTACATATTTGTTTACGATAGATTCCGTCTCATACTTCTTCAGGACAGAATATAGATCTTAAAAATTTAATATTTTTTATATTTGTTATATAACTAGTGAACAAACATATCATGAACATATCCTGGACATGTTCTTCTAGCTGATAGGTATAACACTTATTGAGTACTCGGTGAGTTGGCAGAAGACTGAAATGATACGTCACGGAAGCTTTGCCGCCAATCAAGTGCGTTTTATAACGAACCAGTAATTGAACAACAATTTTGAAAAATGACAGATGGTTTTTAAAGAAGAAGAATGCTCTACGTGTTTTTTTAAAAGAGTTTTTCGTTACTTCTTGCCGTTTAAGTACTAATGAACCTGAATTCTCAACTTTCCTTTGAACTACTTCAAATTTTCAAAGGTTTTTTTTTGTAGTTTGTGTCTTTGACTACCCATTTTTTGATTAAAGGTACTTTTTTTTGACAAAATTAATCAATCCCGAACGAGATTTACCGAAAAGTAGCTCAGATCAAATTCTTGAATCCGAACAACAGTCTTGCACAATGCGTCCACTTTTTACTGGGTCTATTACTTTTTTTCTTAAATAACAGTTGAAAATAACACAACGATGTGCAATTAATTGATAGGGTCAGGAGAAGGCCCAGGGTTAATTGAGTACAACGGACTGATATAATTACAATTCTAAAATATTAAAATTATATTAGCATTTTATAAATTATTATCCTTTTTTCCTTTAGTTCTAAACGAAATTCACTTGTTCTTTAGACCTTGATATATAAAATTACTCTGAATATTTAGAATTTATAAAAATGGATTAGTGATTGCCATAATAATAATTTTTAAAATTATATATGATTTTAATAATTACAAAAAAAAATTAAAAATTAAATAATGTTTTATAAACAATGTTATTCTTATAATTCTTAAAAAGAGATTCCTTTTTGTTTGTGGAGTTTCAGATATAAAATTACTATTTATATTTAAAATTTTATGTAGTATTATAATTACCAGAAGTAAAGTATGAATTATATAAGCATTATGTAAATTATTGTTCTTTTCTTCTGTTTGAGAATTTAAGAGATTCTTTATTCTTTGTAAAGTTTAAAGTATTAAATTACTATTAACATTTAAAATTTAATTCAATGACGCTATAGCAGCCTAAAATAAAATGTTAAAAATTACATAATCATTTTATAAATTATGACCTTATTTAAATAAAATATTATAAATTGCATTTTATAAATTATGGACTTTTTTTTCTATTTTGTGTTCATTCAAAAGATTTTCTACTTATTGTAGAATTGGTGTGTCAATTTACTGTTAATATTTAAAATTTAATTCAGTGACGTTTTAGCTAACTAAAATAATATTTTATTTTATAAATTATGGACTTTTTTTTTTTTCTATTTTTTGTTCATTCAAAAGACTTTCTCAATATTGTAGAATTGCTATGTTAATTTAATTTTAATATTTAAAATTTAATTCAGTGACGTTTTTGCTAAATAAAATAAAATATTAAATATTATATAAATTATAGACTTTTTATTCATTTAAAAAGTTTCTTATTATTATAACTACCTAATATCAATAAATTAAAAATTATCTAAGCATTTATTAAAGTTTTTAATTCCTTGTTTTTGATTTAGATAACAATATAAATAGGAATTTTGTGAACCAATTATTGTAGAATTGGTATGTTAATTTACTATTAATATTCAAAATTTAATTCAATGACGTTATAGCTTCAAATAAATTATCATAAATTGTGTAAGCATTTTATAAATTATGGACCTTTTTTGGTTCCTGATTCTGTGGTGTTATCATATTATTACCTAATATGAATAAATTAAAAATTATAGTAGCATTTTATAAATTGTTTTTTTTTTCCTTGTTTTTGATTTAGATAACATACAATACAATACAACTTGAAATTCGAGTAAACGCATAAGGTGTTCAACCGGAATCCAGATGGTTGAGGAAATTGAGTTTTGTTTGAGGAAAGACCATTGTTAACATTTAATGATCAGTGTTAAAATATTTATATATTTATAAAAATAGGGGGTTTTGTGGATTTTATTGCGAATGTTGAACCTGCCATGGATATAAATTGGACGTTGAATGTTTAGGGAATTATTTATCTTTATAGAAATTGTATATTCTAATAAATAATGCAACGTTTTACAATTTATACTATTATAGTTTGCTGCCGAAGTGGTTAGGAGTTGTGTTATTGGAATAAAAACTTAAAAACAATCTGTATTATTAATTCTCTATCTGTTGACTTTGATATGAATTTAATTTAAATTGCGTTGAAAAAAAGTGAGTAGGAAGTACTTTACAAAAAAAATTACTTTATTTGTTTAATTTGAGGTGTACTTTACAATTTCAAATGTCAGAAATTTATAGAACCAAAACCGATACATGAAGCGAGAAGAACTACCTTAAATCATTAGGAGCAAAGAATGGCAAGGATGAAATATAACATATCAAATAGATTTATGAAATAAATAAAATATGTAACATTAAATTCATTGTTTTCAACATCAGATTTGCAGCTTTATTAATTATTATTATTATTTATTTTCTTAATTACTTGTTAGCTTAATGAACTCAAGCTCCTACCCTCCATAAATGGATTTGGTTTATGTAATGTTTTTAACTATTTTAGCTAAATAATTAATTGGAGCAGTATATCTTAAAAGTAAGTTAGGAGGCGTTCCAATATCCATTGAAAATAAATACTAACAAAATAGTTTGGAGAGAATACAGTATACTTATGTATGTATATATAATGTATGTCTATGTATGTATATATATTTATATATATGTTACAGCCTCAGTCAGCTGTTACTTCGATGTCAGCTGACTGAGGAGATCAGCTGATCGCATGTATATCAAGAGAGGTACTGAACCGAAGAAAGATAGTATGTTACAGCAGTTCACACGTGTTACATCTTATTCCTTCTTCTCATTTTTGACATTTGACTTTCGCCGATACTTAACTGGTGCCGAAACCCGGGAACTTTAGATACC
>NW_027116287.1:3714173-3715662 GCF_000696795.3 Halyomorpha halys
GGGATCTGGTATTTAATGAGTGGATGGATGAACGAAGAGTGAGGAGATCTATGATATAGGTAGGTTTTTTGATGTTAAGAACTTTGAATAGAAAAACACCAAGGAGGTATTGCCTTTGGGAGGTTGGATAGAGCCACTTCAACTCGGAATACCAGCGGGAGACTTGAGAGTGCCTAGGGAACCCAAAGATAAATCTTACAAAACAATTCATGAGTCTCTTCAGTAGAACATCATTTAAAAATGTAAATTTACTAAAATATAAGCCCTAACAGAGCTCTCTAATATTTCTGGAGATACAGTTTTTGTAAAAGCAACGTTCCATATAAAATATTGAAAAATCAGTAGTTAGTGAAATGATTTTTGGAAATCTATATATGAGGAATCATTAGACGTACATATGTCTATTAGCACTCAAATTAAAACTAGCTTAACACAGCGTGAATTAGTTAATGACCCTTATCTTCGTATGAGTAGTATTTTTCATGATATTTGCTAAACTAAATTGATTTCTACTTGTTCGGATAGAGCCATTATAATCTGTTTTTTTTATAAATAAAATAGATTGTATTATGTTAGAGATTTTTCTAAAATATATTGTAAGTTCGGATCATTTGTACCATTTTCTCGTGATAATAGGACAAAAAAAATCTGACAGAGATAACTATTAGATAGCAAAGATAAGGGATATATCTAATCTATGTTAATTTCTTTTAAAATTGATGTTTTTATTACCGACAGTACGATTATACTTGATTACCTATCTTATGTATATGAAGTTATAATAAAATAAGTCGTATAAAACCGATAAATAGTACCTTCCCCCCTCTGTAAGTGTTTTCTAGATGTTATCCTGGTTCTCATAATAGATTATTCAAACTTATCAGAAATAATTCCGTTATAAGGAAATTTGTATTTTTTTTTCTCTCTAAAACTCCGTCCAAGGTCGTTGCGGTTAAAAATTGTTTCCAGCTATTTCCTAAGATCGTTAATCTAACTACATTTTATTTAATTTTTCTGATCAACAAAGTTTCTGTTAAATTTTACCTTTCTTTACTTTAGCTAGATAAGAAAAATTGTATTCCGTTTAAATTTTGGGTATCCGATTTTCTTAACGTTTCAGAGCTAATTGGATCTAAAAAATAAAAATTGATGTCAGTTATTAAGTATGTGTTACCGCCATATTTAATATATTAATTAGTAAACAGTATTTATTTAGTATTAGTAGTTAATTTAATTGGATTTACATCATTTCCTTTAGAAGTTTATTTTATTTAAAAAAAAAAAGAAAGATGTATTTATACTTTGTGTTATAATTGTGAGGGAGGCAGTTGCTAAGGGTTGTTGAACCGTTGCCAAGGCATCGCCTAGTTTGTTTGGTTGTTTAGTGGCGCCAAACTTCATTGGTCATCAACGCCATTTATATTTTATTTTATTTTGCTAATACTCGTTAAATTTTATTTATTTTTTGATTTTATTATTTTATTTATTT
>NW_027116287.1:3715836-3728894 GCF_000696795.3 Halyomorpha halys
TTAGTCCCAAGCTATTCAGGTGTGGTGTAAAATATGGGCATCGTTGGAAAACATGGCTTATTGTTAAATTGTTATTGCAATACTGGCAGTTCGGAGGCGTTTACTTTGAAATAAGATAGGAGTGGGTGAGCCTCGTGTGACCTATTCTCAGCCTAGTCAGTTCAACTTCCTCTCTACACCATTTGCGACTGGAGGTACCCAGGGCTTGACATCCTTTTTAATAATTTTTAATTTGCTCATTGGGCTTTCGTTCCACATAGATTGCCATTTATCTTTGACTTCCTTTACAAGAGGCCTGCATGCGGCGTCGCCTAGTAACAGGTCGACCATCTGCATTATTAAATCAGTTCTTGCTAATTAGTTGCCATTATAGTTTCTAACAAGCCTTTTTTGAGCTTAGTTTTTTGGACAATGTGATTGGAAGCAACATCACAGCCCACAACCAGACCTTTTCTGCGTCTCTGCCTTTGGCTGGAATATGAACTATTGATCTTTTTTAATTTTCGACTGTTGATGAGCCAGTACAGACGTGGGCCCACAAACTTTGGACCAGTTTGAGAGTTGTGGTGGTGTTTATAGCGACGGAGCGGTGACCTACATATCTTGACAACAAACTATGTTCCTCTGACCTATCGAAGTGGATCAACTTTTCTTCGTGGCTATCGGCCATCATTTTTTTAATATATCTATCGATTTTGTGAATTTGGTTCTTTTCTTTTCATAATTTATTTAGCTAATTTTATTTTGTCTATAAGACCTTTTTATTTTTATTTTATTCATTATTTTATTCTAACTCTTTTGTTTATGTTTGCTAATGTCAGCATTGCCAAATAAGTGTTGATATTCTGAGCCAACTTGCTTTTTTCTTGTTCTTTTAAAGCTTTCCAACAAAAAGATACAGTTAATTTAAGGTAGCTTTAACAGTCTGTGTCACGATTGTCTCTCTTGAACGGTTGGTTTTGAGCCCCAATCCCATGAGTATTCTCTTCCAAATAGTGGGTTCGTAATAGCCTCAAAACTTTATTTCTCTATAGAAAGAAGATATCAATAAAACTGTATTAATAAATCCTTATAAAATGTAATTAAAAATACTAACTCGTTTTATTTAAAATAAAATCCAAGCTTTCTATTAAAATTTAGGAGCATCATTATCCTTATTTTCTCAGCCTGTTTACCAGTATATTAAATAGACCACTTTATTAAATTAATCTTCAGTGCGAAATTGTATTGTTAATATAATGGTTGTTGAAATTATATATTTTTTGAAAAATTAGCTTGAGGAAAACATGTTTAATGTATTTTTAAGGTCAGAGGCTAAAGAGGTTATTTAAAGTCCCAAATAAACGAAAATATCATATTAATTCACCAGAAATTTGTTCAAAAAAAATTAATTTCTAACTAATAATTATTGCAAAAATATATTTATTTGAATACTTTTAATATTTTGGTTTTTAAATTGATATAGTCATATATCATAAATCATATATGATAAACTCCGAGAATTCCATATATAGAACTATTTCCAGCTCCAATATTTCCAGCCCAAAGTAGTATTCTAATATATAGCTAACATAAAAAATCTAAGATCAGTAAGTGAGTCATGAGTTTTAAATCCCGAATTAATTAAGCTTTACACGAAAAACAAAATAATCCTGCATTTTCTGTAACAAATTCATATCTACATCATTCTCTACTGTGTATAGCTAACAGAAGACAGGCACACATATTTACGAGCAGTTCTCCCTGCACACAGTGATGTACAACATGGAAAAACTTAACAAGAGTTACTAGTTCATAATGTCAACATGCAACTCACTGGATTCCTTAAGCCGAGATGATCCACTCACCAATCAAGTGCTAGGATTATGTTTAATTATTGGGCAGTTCAATTAATTATTTATTTTTATTTTCCTTTTTCTTGTTATTATGGTTTCATTATTGATGTAGGTATAAATTATTATTTATTTATTGCTATTTACAACTGTACCCATTGGTAGCACTCTAATGACATTTTACATTAGTTGGTCTCGTGGCCATCTTCTTTTCAGGCGCCTCGGAGGATTGTCAGGAATGGAAGAGGATGCAAGATTAGAAACTAGGGAGTTTGAGTGGTTAGAGAGTTTATAATGGAAGGAGTGATATCTGGTTCGGGGTAGATCGGTTGCATAGGGAACATTAAGGTCTTTACGTATGATTTTATTTGTGACAAAGTAAGGAGCATTGAGGATTTTACGAAGGATTTTGGATTGTAAGGATTGAATACGAGAGGAATTCGAAGGTTTAGTGGAGCCCCAAAGCTCAACTCCATATGTCCAGATTGGCCTTATTACAGTCATGTAGATCAGTCTTTTGTAATGTGTTGGAAGTTTAGACCGTTTGTCTAGTCAGCTACTTACTAATAATAATAATAGTAGAAATCGACGTGCAGTTTATAAATTAATTAAATTATAAAATGTAATGAGTATTATAATTTACAGTTATTATTTTTATAAGTCAATGTATAGTTATGATAAAGTAGACTCTAATAAACAAACTTATTTCTATATGGCTTGTACAAGATTGTAAATCTTTAACTAATAAATTTAATTCTATTCAATTCTCATCCAAACCTCTTGGTTTCGATTAGTTAATTAAAACTAATTAATTTGTTTAATTGGTTCCGATGGACCTTACAACCTTTCAGAAAATGGTTAAATTTTTATTTAGGCTATACAATAAATACATCAAATGTCTTTAATTATTTTTTATTACAGAAAAACCTAAAATATTCGCTCATTTCATTCTGAGCTCTATATTCTCAAACTACCTACAACAATGAAAACACCATAGCACGTTATTTAAATTAGAATATTCTTGTCGTTGTTCCGGCACCTAAAAACCAATTAAATAAACAAATAAAGTAGAATAAATTCTCTAAAACATGAGCTCTAATAGACATCTGTCCGTCTAATAGTTATATAAATATAGTGTTTCATAAGCCAAACATTTTTTCTAGTCATTAAGATTTTGTGAATTTATTTTGTCAAATCTTATTGAAACTAAAAACTAAAACAAAAAAAAAAAAAACGTATCTCTGTTACTTTTAAGCAAAACAAGGATGCTCTATTAGTACTCATAGTTTAGCAAATTTACTCTACTTCAAATGATGTTGTATCAGTTTTTTTTTAGTGTTGTAGGTAGTTTTAAAGAGATTTAGTTCTAAATGAAAAATTTATTTATATTTTACGTTTTGAAACAGCCGCCATTTTTATTTCCTCGAAATATGGTCGCAGGCTCATCAATTTTGATTTATGAGCAACCCTTAAATGCAAATGAAGCGACCCTTTGCGCCGTTCCAGAGCAAGTAGTTTAGGAGATAGGAAATAATTTATACGTTTTTTGGCCATAACTCGCTCCCTGTTCATCCGATCGCCTTCTTTCTTGCGTCATTCGATTCAGCATGAAATTATCTAATAGAAGTTAAATTAACTATACATTGTTTTCATAGTGTATTTAAAAATTGAGGTGAAATTAGAGGTTCGCCAGCTAACATCTATTAGAGCTTGATTTTGATTTAATATGTCTAACATAAGTCATCAATTGAAACTTTATTCTCCGAATTGGAAGCATCTTAATATATTTAACAATCTAGACTTTCTCGCTGCCATTTGCACTAAAGTAAAACAACCATTTCATTCTCTTAACGGACTTACTTGCTGTGTACACCAAAAGATATATTTAGCCATTACAAAAATGATGTCAAATGACAAGAATTTCCAAAAAATATTTTATTTTAACTGAATAGCTGCCATGTATATAGTAAGAATTGTGTTCTGTTTGTACGAGAATTATATTATATTTTTTTTTCTAAGCTCTATCGGTTCGTGGGATTGATGTCAGAGAATATTAGGAAACGGGATGAATTAATCTCTTAAAGTGCATTAAAAATTAATTTTAAGAGAGGAAACCCCATATCACAGCCCTCGAAGAATGGTGTCGTAATTGGAGGATTAAGATAAATGCCAACAAATCCCATCAAATAACCTTTATTCGTCGTTCGTCGTAAACCTACTGACTGCCCTACAGGTTCATTTAATGATGTTACTCTTGCCCCTGTCGAACAGATTCGCTACCTTGGACTACATTTGGACAAACAATTAACCTGGAATTCTCACACAAGACTGAAAAGACAGGAAACTCCACGTCGATTTCTACTATTACAGCACTTACTAAACAAACGGTCTAAACTTCCTCCACTAAACCTTCGAATTCCTCTCGTATTCAATCCTTACAATCCAAAATCCTTCGTAAAATCCTCAATGCTCCTTACTTTGTCACAAATAAAATCATACATAAAGACCTTAATGTTCCCTATGTAACCGATCTAGCCCGAACCAGATATCACTCCTTCCATTATAAACTCTCCAAGCACTCAAACCCCCTAGTTTCTAATCTTGCATCCATCCCTTCTATTCCTGACAATCCTCCGAGGCGCCTGAGAAGAAGATGGCCACGAGACCAGCTAATGTAAAATGTCATTAGAGTGCTACCAATGGGTTAGACAGGTTAAATTACCTGAGTTAAATTGGATTTAAAACAAACCTGAAATCAAAATAGAAAGGAGATTTCTATTTAAGAAAGAAAGGAGATTTCTCGAGTGAAGTGAAAGGGTAATCCTGGAAAAAGTAATTTATGGAAAAATGAAAATAACTTTGGACGGTATGTCAGTTCCACCTTAAGTATTGGGAGAAGGACGGATTTGTGCGTGGGTCTATCACCCCAACAAGTAACTAGAATTGTTTAAGTTAATATTAGAAAAGCTTGTATTTTTATTCAAGCTTACAATGCATTGTAACTCATTGGCGTTGCTCCGTGAAATCGCAATTGTAACACAAGTTCCTCATGTGGCCGGAAGCAGAGAAGAAAGAGCCATATTTTCTCAGATAAAGCATCATTCTTATTCGGTGGAAAACCATAAGTGAGTAGAAGCATTTTCAAAGCGCCCTCCGTCAGCCGAAGGATGTGGAGGAGAAGAAGAAAGAAGTATGAGTAAGACACCTTCCTTCTATATATGAATCACACCATCACCATCCATCATTTTCATCCATCTGCATATATACAGTTTTCTTATACCCCTATTCAAAATTAATTGACACACCTTAACCAAAACTGTTTTGTTTCGGCCACCCTTCACAGCCTGTAGACAGAATTAGTATTTAACATTTAATATTTTCTCTTGTTCAACATACCTATAGGTTGTAAATAAATTATCTTTCTGTTAGTTTGTGCCTTATTTCCATTAAAATTAATTTCAATACAGTCCCCTAACAATACCCAATCAGCCAATCAAAAGGGAAGTAACTCCTTCATACACAGGTCATATTACAATTGGTTATATATTCTTCTTTCTAAAGACTTACTCTTTGTCAGTTTTTATAGACACCTCGGGTGCACAAAGTAGCTTGAGTACGAGAGATGCAATTTTCTATCACTTTTTTACTTACCAATTCCTCTATCTCATAATTGATACTGGTTATATTAATAATTATACTTACACCAATATTTTGGATTGACCCTACAATAAATAATCAAGCTCCGTTAAGTCGCATAGTCTTTATTTTTTTTTTAATTTAACAATTGTTTCTCGGGCAGTATGTCAAGTGGCACTTGGTCGAAACCAGTTGCCTATCAAATCTCAACAAATTCCGACTTTTCTGGAACATCGTGGAATTAAGTTCGGGGTATCACATTCTCGTCACTAATGCGATAGTATCGGTGTTTCCACATGAGTGGAAAGTGATAATCACTGATTTTTTTTTTTTTAATATATAGATTTATTTATTGATAAATATTACAATCTGCCACACAGTTGTGGGCAATAGGTAATAGTGATAAATGATCTCATATATACTAAAATTAAAAAAATAAATAAATAAAATAAATTTTAAAAAAACAAAAAAAAATCTCTCTTAAAATATGTACAAACAAGAGAATTGACAAGATGAACATAAATAATCAAACTATCTGTATGAAAAATAAAATAATATATACAATATTTACACAATCGACCTGAGGATCCCTGAGCCCACTCTATCCCCCACGTGTGAGGGATAGAGGAAGCTCAAAAGATCCCAGCGCATCCCTCTAGCCGCATCACTGGTTAATCACTGACTGAGCCAGTAGTTTTAGTTTCTTTTTACTATGTGAAGAATAGTGACTATATCATTAAGTTGAACATAAAAGTGCTTTCAATTTTACTTTCATTTCGTTTCTCGTAACTTATGAAATGTTTGGGGAATTGACGTTCCGTTTTAACTTTAACCATGTTAACTTGCTGTTTAACTGTAAATTGGCTATTCTTGACAAATGTACAATTTCTGAATCAAATGTTGAAAATTCGCGTTATTAGACTATAAGCTGTCCAAGATATCTTGCACTTATTTAGAGAAAACCTTTCATGAGGTTAAAAAAAAAATTAAAATAACAGTTTTATTTACATTTTTTACAGAACCTTAAGTCTCTCCCTTGGGTAAGGTAAAAAGAATTTATATGAATTAACTCAACTGATTAAATTTTTATATTAATTTAAAATTAATAATTTTCCAGAGATAATGGAATAAAATATATTCTATGCTGTATGTGAACACTTAAACATAAATGATATCTTACAATAGTGTTCATGATGTTTTAAGAATGCAAAATCTTTTACAATGTTAAATATTATAATTATAGGATTATGACCAGCTATATTTAAAGTCATGTTAAATGTTATCGTAAATGCATAAGAGCTCCTGAAGTTTCTGAGCAACTTGTTTTATAACCTTTCCTTCCAAAACTTCTTGTTATTGCTTACTTCTAAGTTTTGTTTAAAGTAATTTACTACAACACGCTTAAAGTGGAAGTTGTGTGAAAGTTTGTCCACTGAGTGCCTTGTCGATCTTCTAACTGGTGAGGAAGAGAAGCTGAGCTAATTGACAACTGTCATTACATTATTATTATTGTCATCCATTGCTTTATTACTTATAAAAACATCCAAAACAATACTTAACAAACTACGAGCAAATAACCTTACACGACAACAAACAAAATGGTGACCAGCTCAGCTGGTCTGTTGTGTGTCGTAATACTCCATTTAACAGACCCAGTAACAGACTCTCAACCAAGTTATACGTTATATGCTTTAACATGTTAAACTAATATACCCCTAATAGGTTCTTTACTAGTTTATCCCATATATCCCTATTCTTTGCCACAGTAGACTAACATTCTCCTACTCTTTACGATTATCTCATCTCCCAATCTTGTAGTTGGCCTTCCTCTCCATCTCTTGTGTTCTCTTGGAATCATTCTAGCAATTTTGGACCATCTTCTCGTATCAAGTCTGGCAACATGACCATCCAACCTCCATTTCAGTTGATGTGCTTCCTCTAGTTGACTTTTCACTTTAGTTGAGTGTACTACGGCCTTTTCTTTTGATACGCATCAGACTTCTTGAAAACTGAAGTTGTGTCCGCGCTAATTTTTCTAAATTTTATTCTGTTGCTGATCGTATCTGAAATCCGTATAAAACTACTGGATATTTACATGTTTCCAATACCTCTGCCTTTAATCCTGGAGATAGTTGACTTTTAAAAATGTGTTTCATGCTCCAGTATTTTTCCATCCTATGTTTATCCTTCTATTTATTTCATCTTTCCAATCTTTAAATAAGATGGGCTGTTCTCAGTAAATATATTGCTCGACTAAACTTGATTGGTGTTAAGTTGACTTTGACCTTTCCTTTCTGTGAATTTGTCTTATCTTTGTTTTAGGGATATTAATATTCAGCCCCACGGATTCGCACTGCTCCAGGAATTCACCGACCATTTGTTTCGTCTCAGTCAATGAATTGGCGAAAATAACTATGTCGCCCGTCAACCTCAAATTCTATAACTTGTACACAATTATAGTTATGCCATTTTGTTCCCAGCTCAGTCTATTAAACACCTAATCTAGGAGGCAGTTGAATAAAATTGGGTATTGTGAACTATCCTGTTTGACGCCTCTTGGAAATTCCAGTGTTCTATTATTGCCCTCCATTGCTATGTAGGCCCTGGAGTTTTTATCTTTCATAATGTATATAATAATAATTTTTTTTAAGTCTGCATGGTATGGATGGAGAACTTGTAATAGTCTTTTCAAGGGAGGTACTATCTGAGGAATATTGAATGTATGGATTTAGTTGAAAAACAATATCTCTTAAACACGCTTGAGCCTTTGGAATATTGATTCGTTTTACTTTTTATAATACTTTTATTTTTTTTAAATTATAATATCTACGCCATAAATGGCCGGGAGATGGGCGTATGAAGTTACATCGGGCGCCATTTTAAACGAAACGTCTTGTTTCGAGGACTATTTTCGAAGATCATCATGGGGTGACCCGTGACTTCGATTTTCGGATTCCATGTTAAAAATAAAATTTTGAAGAGGGAGATTTTTATTTTATCGATCACAATGGTCCATTATTTAAAATAAACAAAGATATGAACCTTAAAATCACTTGTAAAATTCTTGCTTCGTCTTTTCCCTGTACAGATTATGTAAGTTACAGACTTTTTGACCTTGATTCAATGATGAACTTTAGTGTAATTGCCGACAGAAGTGATTGATAAGAACGGAATATACTTAAAGGAGTACATCTAAGTTATAATTTTGTATTTGCTTTAATGTAGAATATTTTTAAGGAAAAGAATTATGCAACTTGATGAATTGTCTTGATTATTCTTCCTAGATAAGTTTGTTGTTCAGTTCGAAATGAAAAGGGTAGAATATGTTTCTTTTTTTCTTGATCCTCTGTTCTTCCTTGAGGACCTTCAGAAATGCTTTGGCACCGAGAGGTCGAGTATCCCACGACGTGGGAGAGGATGCTACGCTGTTGGTGTGGGAAGGCTGGGGGATCAGGCGATAATACAGCGCATCCTCATAATCTGTTCTAGTCTAGTAACCTTCGTAGATTATTTTAGTTTCTCTCTTCTCTTCGTTATGCTTTTGCTCTATTGACTCTTTTGCTGATATTATTTTATATATGTGATACATCTATTCCAAGGATGAGAAAGGAGCATAAGTTAATAACTTTGAATTTTCCCTGTAAAATATATTCCGATAAAACAGGCATCGAGACCAATAAACGATCCTTAAAATCCCAACATTGTCCAATAAAGTGCTTCGTCTGACAAGTTGGTTCATTATTTTCTTTATTGCATACATTCGTCGCTTTTCTGCAGTAGCATTTTTATTTTGTTCCATTTTTTGTTATAATGAATATAGTTGGTTGCTAAATTGTTCACAAATTTATTTATTTTTTTAAACAATGTATTGCAAGATGTGGTTATTTTTATTTTTATTCTACTGTCATGCTTATTACTCTAATTCTGATTTTGTAAGTACTTGATGTACTCTGATGCTTATTATTCTAATTATTGTTTAATTCATATCATTTCTTTGCTCTAAAATTGGCACATATGACAAAAAAAAAGTATTTATTTTGTTTTTTACGTACTCCATAGATTTCACCGTAAACTAGGGTCACTTCAAGACATTACTTGCCCCAGTCGATACTAACGAAATAATATGAAACTTTTTTTATTACATCTGCAACAATTAAAGCGAACTCGCTCCACCAGCAAGTTTAAACAAGTCGGAGCGAAATATAAACTTTATACAGCTTTGTTGCTTTAAGCTCGTTTACACAGTGAGAGTTTTCTACTTTAGTAGTGCTGTCAGGAAAGCGATACAGTGTGGAAATTTAACTATTCAAGTTATATAAGTATTTCAATTCTTACGTACAAGTGTTTTTAGATAATTTATGTTAGAAATGTTATTTTTGACTACCGTCAAAACAGCCCTGACGAAGCCCTGCAACGTGGGGCGAAACGTTGGCTCAATAAAATAGTATAATTCTAGAAATGTTTATGTATCAACGTAATTTGCATTAAATTAGGCACAAATTATCTATTTAATGTACATTTGGGATCACTATGATATACATAAAAGATTATTATTAAGCAAATACTTTGTCTTTATACGATGGATATTCATTATGATTTTTAAATTTAAATTCTAATTTAACATTTGTTCAAATTTCGCAGAGCGGGAGGAGGAAAACTCTTGATTCGCTGATTGTGACTTAAATTGGAAAAAAATATGAATGAATTTAAAAAGGTTAGTAAACTATGCACATATATATTTTATTCTCATTATTAATTATGTCTTAAATAATAATTAATACTAATCCGAACCGCTGCAGTCCATGAAAGGTTCAGTACTTTAAAAGGAAGCACCATTTTTATAGTACCTAATTAAGAGTACCCACTTTATGAGCCTGGGTGCACCATAGAAGGGCTCTAGATAGAACCCACAGGGTTGACAGAAAATAATTTTCTGGCTCAGCCGGATTTGAACACAGATCCTTGGAGTTAGTAGCGTAGTTCCTTACCACAGTTCCACCATGCTCCCCTTAATTAATATTTAGATTAAATACGTCACTCCTGAACACCATGGAGTATTTATTTAGATCAATTAAATACGTTTCATGGTACTTACGTGTATATATGAGGAGTGAGTGCAAAGTAGTAGTTTTTTTAAAATAAAATATTGTTTTTCTAGATAATTTTTTATTCAAATATAATTCGTTATTTAAAAAAAAAATTAAAAATATTTGTTATATTATTATTAAATTAAGAACAAATGATTTACCTTATATCTTTATTACTTAGTGCTACGAGGTAATTTCTAGTTTTGTAAATATATAGTAACAGAGAGCCTATCTCAATCCCCTCAAAAAATAACTATTTGTAAATATATCTTTCAAGATATAGAAGAAATGATTTATTTTATTATTTTTTTTTTACAAAAACTACTCAATGTAAGATCCCAGAGTTGATATGAAGCTCGATTTTGGTTTATAATGGTCCACAGTATATAGGCTACTTGGTAAATAAAAATATATACATAGTTTTTAAATGTTTAACTATTATTTAAAATTAAAATTCAAAAGATGATGTATACATACGTTAAAAAAATATCTTTACATAAGCTGTGGTATTATTACAATAAGAATACAATTTTTATGATATTTAAAAAAAAAAAAAATTATCTATAGGTATTTTTTCTGAGTTTTGTAGGAATCAAACTTAACTCCATCTTCCAGATGCCTCGTGATTATGTATTGATTTTTTTTAATATATATATATGTTTATTTTTTTTTTATTGGCATAAAAAATTGGTTCAGCCGTACTAAACATTACATATTAAGCTATGATATATTGTTCAAATTGAAAATGAAAGTCAGTACCCTTACACCGTATGTAGGAACAGTGGTTCAGTACTATGTGAAGAAGTATTTTTTCTAGAACAACGATTAAGCAAGGAGGTGATTTGTTCATGATCATGCTCAAACGCCAAGCTTTCCCCCAGTTATTGGTACCTATTTTATAGAGGCTGAATGTGTTCCCGAAGGAGGGCTCCATAACCCAGGGTTAATGACTACAGTAACAAAATAAATAATTAT
This sequence comes from Halyomorpha halys, assembly GCF_000696795.3. Classification (NCBI taxonomy): domain Eukaryota; kingdom Metazoa; phylum Arthropoda; class Insecta; order Hemiptera; family Pentatomidae; genus Halyomorpha; species Halyomorpha halys. The sequence goes on from NW_027116287.1 coordinate 3,727,367, forward strand.
TTGCCACAGCCAGATTCGAACACGGTCCTTGTTGTAGCACTGACTACTAAAGTTAGTAATAGTCAGTGTGCTATCCCGCACCCTATTTTTCATTGTTCAAAATACAGATTAAAATATTATGTTGTTTATCTTTATAGTGAAGTTTAATGATGGTTGAAATAGTTATTTTCCATATCAACCAATCACTATAAAGGCCTTAAGAAATTTAGAAGTATGCTAAAAAATATTTTATTAATCTATCAATTCTAAAAATTCGAGATAATAGTATTTTTTTTTGGGGGGGTGAGATATCTGAATCATTGCATTTTTCGATGTTTTAGATATAATTTTTTTTTTGGTTTTTATGATGATATCTAGAATATTTTTCAAAAAAAAAAAAAAATTAAAAAGGTTTTAGTGAAGTTTAATGGCACTGACATACTTTGGATGGTACCAAATTAATACAACTAAAAAAAATAAATGAAAAATATATAAAAATGATAGGGCAATCAATATTTTTAGGTTTCATCAGGGTAGTGTTTGAACAAATTGTGCCTAGTTTCATGCAAATATGACGAGTTGAGTGTCAAATTAATTTTCTATTCGGTGACTTGATATGAAATGGCCCAGTTGTGAATCAACAAAGTGAAAATATTGATGTTCAGGATTCAAATTCTGTTTCATAATAACTTTCACTTTTTGACATTAAGTTTACATGTAGGTTATTCTGAAAATAACGACCGATTTGATGTTTCATACCGTTATCTCTGCCATTTATGGTGATAAAGAAAAAATATATAGTATTTTGGAATAATTTATTGAAATATTTAAACAATTAAGTATTATCTCTTCTTTTTTTATTATTTGGGGTATTGAAAAGCAAAAAATGGAATAAGAATTTTATAATTTAATTAAAATACTTATAAAACTAAACCAAAAAAATCTGGTGTACACATACACTTTCACTTACTCCCTTATGCTATGGAATGAGGGCGGAAGAGATCGGGTTCTTTCGGCTATTTCCGATTTCCAAGTATGTTTTAGCCGGTTGCGTGAAAAACGTTTTCTCCTTTAGTTAGTTATTTCATTCTTTCATAGTTGATATTTATCCATTTCGTGTTACTAGTGATAAAGAGAGATGGTCCAACAAAATTATAGATACTTTAGCGGAAATGAAATGAAATGAAAAAATAACTTTATTCTGGGGCATATGTCCCCTAAGAATAATTAATTACATGGTTCATATAGTGAGATTTTTATCTGGTGAGCGTTTACAAATTTTCAGATAGTAGAATGAAATTACATTGGTATATTGGCTTTACTACCGTTTATAATGTTAATCAATACCTGCCTATTTATTTGATTACAAAGATGTGGAGGTTTGGTTATTCAATAAATGAAGGAATAAGTGTTGTTTAAAGGAGAGAATGGATGAGGACTGGCGAATGGAGATGGGAAGAGAATTCCAGAGGGAGGTTGCACGTATGACAAAGGATTTGCTAAAGAAGGAGGTTATATAGGAGGGCATATATAAATCATTCGGATGGGA
>NW_027116287.1:3729199-3736300 GCF_000696795.3 Halyomorpha halys
GTGTTCTGAGGAATGGAATTACGGAATTTTAGGAATTGTTTAAGTACAGTTATGGATTTGCGTGTGATTTGGGAAATATGGTTATTCCAGGAGAGGTGTTGATAAAAGGTGACACCAAGGTTTTTTATTGTAGGATAGAAGTGAATCGGTTGGTTGTTAAGGAAAAGTAGAGGACATTAAGGGAGGGTATGAAGGAGGCGCTTGGAACCGATAAGAACGGCCTTCGTTTTTTTGGCATTCAGCTTCAAATCATTGTTAGACGCCCATGCGTTAATGTTGTCAATACCCTCCTGTATCTTTTGGATGGCCTCAAGCATTTCGGAGGGATGGAAGGACAGATAGATTTGGAGATCGTCTGCGTATAGGTGATACTGTGCATGGTGAATGGAATCAGGAAGATCATTGATATAAATGGAGAAAAGGGTTGGTCTATATATGTGTCTAAAGAATCGGCAATAAGAACAACACCTAGCTGATATTAAATTTCACTTGATTGTTCGTTGAAATGACGAGTTTAAACAAAATAGTTTTAGCCGTTTTGGAAAAATCGAACCTATAAAGTGACACCTCCGGCCAATAGATTTTATACAAGTTGCTGTTATATCCTGGGCATCTATCCGTTTTTTTTTTAATAATTTATTTATTGTTATTTACAATTGTTTACAATTATATACATCTAATAAATTTGCAATTAGATATAAAATGACATGATACAAACATGTGGGGAATTTACCCATTGATAGAACTCCAATACCGTTACTAGAAGATTTCGGAGCCATCTTCTTTAGACGTGTAGGGGCAAGGGGGATTATCAGGTATTGAAGGAGAAGCCAGGTTAGAAACAAGTGGATTTGGGAGGTTATGAGGTTTATCATGAAAGGATTGATATATAGTTCTGGCCAAATCGGCAACATAAATATTAAGGTCCTGATGGATAACTTGATTTGTCACAAAGTAAGGAACATTAAGCATTTTACGAAGGATTTTGGAGTGTAAGGATTGGCTACGAGAGGAATTCTACGGTTTAGTGGAACCCAAAACTCAACTAGGCCTTATTATAGTCATGTCGATCAGTCTCTTGTTATGGATTGGAGGTTTAGACCATAGGTCTAGTAAATGTTTTTATTTACCTTAAATATTTATTTTCAGTTTCACTTTGCGTTTTTTGAGCTAGGCTGTTCACACACAGACAATTTTATAAGACTTAGTTATTTGGAATCAGAAAACCTCAAAACGTGTATTCCCGTTGAAAATATTTATTCGAAATGTTGAAGGGTCGCATTACTTCCTCTCACTATTTATATTATTATTATTATTATTATATTGGTGACAGACCATGGAGGTATAAGTCCTTGCGCGATGTATTAGGAAATACATCGCGGGTTTCTTAACGTGTTTTTTCGTAGGGTGGGTTTGTAACTCCCTCGACTATTTTTTGTGAGTGCCATCCATTGGCTAACGGGTCACACAAATGCCTAGGGGGAGGTCTATTCATAGGTAAGAGTAAAAATTAAAAAAGTTTTGAAATTGGACATTAGTTAACCATGATAAGAAGGCGTATTGAATTTTTATGTATATCTATATTTTCAAATGTGATCGGGCAGGTTCTCATAGAAACCCGTTTACTTTACTGTTAGCTTTTGGTATTAACTAAAAAAATATTTACAGGAATATTCTAGATGCTCATTGGTCTCATCCGAAATAATAGTCAACTAAGATTTCATTAGTAGGAACAAACAATTTGTGAACTCACCTTTGCAACCAAACCGGTTAGGAAATGAGCAGACACACCAGATATTTTATTGTTTGTTATTTACTGATGTAATACATAATAATAATTAATTTTAAGGATTAATCGTTCTGTAATAATTTTTAATATTTTTATATTTTATTTTTGTTTACGATTATCCGGTTTTATAATATAGAATATCGATATAATAAAATTTAATTTTATTGGTTAGTTAAGACGAGCCTCAGTTTCTATGGTTCTGCACAATTTAAAAATATTTATTTATAATATATATTTTTCAATTATATTATTTATTATGCTCCATCAGCTCAACGTTGAAGATAACTCTTTTAAAATCATCATATAATAATTATCATATTCTATTTTTTTTTTATTATGTTTTCTTCTTAGAGTAGATAAGTTAGTTAGAGATTCGCAGACTCATAAAAAAATGAGGTCCTCAAGACTATTCAGATAGTTTTTTTATACTTCACTAGAGAGTTGTGATATGACGTTCATTGATGTGTATGCTGTTCAACTAAGGGATTACGTTTGATTGATGAGGTTTTTACCATTATGATACTTTTCGTATTGACTTCCTGAAACGTTACTGATCCAGTACAACGAGATCATGATCGATCGCGCTACGTCACAGGTTTATGTTTTCTCGATTATACTTGCGATGACTTGATTTTTATGTTGTATCATCAACAATCCAAACAGTGAAGGTTGCGCCTCAATAAGATACAAGATTGCGTTTAAGGCTAGGAGAACATATATTAAACGATATAAAAAAAAATAATAATATATAATGTATTGTATGAAGTGAGCCTTCAACTTAAGACTAGGTGCTCCTTCACCTTTGATGGGCTGGTTGGATTTGGGATTTTTAGTGGACTGTATATATATATATTAATTGTAATGGAAAGTAATTTTTTATGAAAATGACACATCATTAACAAAAAGATAAATCTATTGCATAAGTTACAGGTGATGTAGGGGGTGACCGAAACAAAACATCTATTGTTAGAGATAGTTACTTAATTTTGATTAAGACCTATGGATTTGATTAATGATGATGATATTGATGGATGTTGTGAACTATATGCAATGAGGTGTACTTACTCCAAGCCTCCTTTTTCTTCTCCGCATTCTAATATTTCTCTCTTCTATGTCGCTGGGAAGCACACCAGAATGTCTCTACTCAGTCATGGTTTTTTGAGAGTGAAGATAAAAGACTGCTTGTAGAAAAATATGGCTCTCTCATCCCACCAGTTTCTTCTACCCACAGAGAGCGCTAGAAAAGGTAGGTTTTGCTGTTAGCCACAAGGGACGCTAGTAGTGCCTACATAATTGGGGGCTCAGCCATTACAGACTTTCTGTTTGCCGAAACAGTATACTTTTTTCGTATCGAATGGGAACTAAAATAGACTTAATGAAGCCGTGGCTGCTTGGCGTTTCTATTTAACCTGCAATTTCTCAAAGGAATACATTTAGCGAGAATCAGCATAAGTCAGAAATTGCTCTAAGTAAAAGAGATTGTTTTATATATTAGAAAATATTTTAAAATAGAAATGATTCTTCCATCAAAAGATTTGTTTTTCTGAATAGCATAAAGAAATATTTAGAAATATAAGTCGGAATTTCTAAATGTTTTACAACTCGTCACAATCTATTTCGACCATTTAGACTGCTTACTTTTCCGGTATCTATTTACATACGTTTTTATGTACCTAAGAGGTAAGCATGTATTGGTTGGGGGCATTGCTTCAGGTAAGCAATTCATCAAAAAATATAAAACAATGTTTTAAGCTTTTTATTTTTAAAATTTTGTGTTTCTCCATATCAGAATTCACTTGAAAATATTTGTAATTGGCTAAGCATAAATCCTCATATATCTAAAGTGGGACATTGGACTGCCACTAAGCTAGCTACTCTAACCTTATCTATCTTTACTAATTTCATTGGCAGAAGATCTGACCGGTTTTTAGCACGCCCTTTTGGACTCCATAAAAAAATCAAATTCTAAAATCCTTTCATTGGGATATTTAGCATATCCGTCACGACATTTGACAGAGGGATGGAGCTCTCATTTCCAAGTGTTTAATTCGGACGGATTGATTTTTGCATGCCCTTTTCCAGTTGTTCCTGTCCATATCCTCTTCGGCCGTCCCCCAATTCGCTGGCTCTAGGCATTACCTACAAGATTCGTTTGGGTTATAATTGTGTCTTTCCTGAGGGTTTAGTTTACCCATCTTCATTTTCGCAGACTTAGTACCTGGTCGATTGGTCCGTACTTCCATCATATCCTCGATATATTTATGAGACACATATAAATAAACGTCCGTACCTACTTTAAAGGTACTAAAAATTACTCTGTTGGGTAGCTTTTCATGTTCACAGTTTTTACGATACTGTTGGCGAATCGAATCATTGTCTCACTACGGATCTCTTTATATCTCAATATTGGTCAGAGTTTTGGAAATTCTTGCTGAGCTTTTCTTCTCGAATTTAATACTTTCTTATCGGCTCCCATCCTGCATCACCTAAATTCCAAGATAGCTGAAGACGTCGGCTCTTTCTAATCCCTGTTCATGTATGTAAGAAGTTTCCTACATCCTATTTATGAGCATTTCTTTTTTTTTTTTTAACCATTTATTTGGATACTAGCACTTTGAGCTTTCCAATGCCAGGCACACAGTATCTCCTTGCATGTCTCTAATCTAAACGTTGAGTGAACTAACATTTTTCGAACAAGTCTGTCATTGTACTCCAGTCCGCTTTCTGTTTAGGGTGTTTTTTTTTTACAAAAGGTTGAGCACCATTAGGAACAATATGTACCTCTCTGTTATGTACCTATCTTAATATTGAAAGTATCTGATAATTTGCACCCTAATCCTTTCGAAACATCTTCATTCTGTTCATAATTTGTTTGGAAATCCCTAAGGATTCCATGGCTTTCTTGATTTCTTCCCTCGAGAGGCTACCAAAAGCGTTGTCGAAATCCACCAATGCACTCGGAGGACTGCTCAATTATAATTCTCAAGCTGATGAGTTGGTCAATGCAAGATCTTGCATCTTCTTATCCTAAACCCATACTGATACCTTAGTATTGCGTCAAGATTTTGTTGATAACCGACGTCATCAAGTGGTGAAGGAACAAAGATTCGATAATTCCACATACGGATGTACATGGATAAACCAACCGATACAATTTTTTCTTGCAATTTTTTTACAATTTCACAATCAAGAAAAATAACTTATTTTTTTCGAAAAACTACCGACAAATCAAAGCTACGGGACAAGTTTTGAATATTCAATAGGCAGCAAGCATAAATTACCATAATAACTGTTCCCAGAAAAAAAATCGATAAACAAGTTTAATTACTTCCAAACAGGATAAAAAATGAAGTTATAAGGATAAAAATTTTAAAGATTTGAATGTTAAAAATTGACAATATAAATTTTTAAAAAAAATTGAGCTAGTTAAAATTTTAATTTTTTTGCACTTCATATGGGTATACCGAAGTGAATTTTCTCATATTTATCTTTTCAGTGTATCTGAGTTCTCTTAAGTCAATTTTATTAATATTAATATTCGCCACATAGTGAAAAATTAAATTAAATGCACATCTGATGGCCTCAAACATGCTTACTAAGATAAGAAAGTTCGATTGAAGCACATAAATTTTTTAAACAATTTTCTTATTATTGCCAGATGTAAACATTAAGTTAGCCTGTTATAAGTGTGCAACGTTAATTCAGAACGTAAGCGAGCAAGAAAAAAAATTATATTGTTTTGTTTTTATGTTATGGTAATCTATAATGACGCGCATTACATTTCTTTCAAACATAATCTAATAAAATATGGAATCAAAGCGAAGATTTTGAAGTTTTTTGGCCAAGGAAAAGATTTAGGGTTTACGAAACTCTCTCACTATTCACTACAGTTCTCACAATAGAAATGTATCTATTTACGATCGTAATCAATGAAATAGGTGAAACTATTAGCCATTCATGCCCATTGTTGTACTAACTTATCTGATTTACGAAATAATCATGAGATGTAAATTGATTAATATCTTTTATTTTTAAATCTCAAATATTCACGGCGATTTCAATAGATCCTATGCTGAAATATTATAATTTGAATTGCAAATGAAGTGTTTTTAATTTGAGCAACATTAAAGAATAATAAGTTACTGTTATTCTACAAAAAAAAAAAAGTGGAAAATTTTAATTTATCTTCAACTTTAGCATTATCTTATTTCTAAAAAAATAGTCCGATTCTCATGAATCTTTGAGCATTTGTGCGCACAATGTGAACTTTTAAATATTTTAATCATGTATATTATATTATTTTATCTGTATATAGTTTTTATGTATTTTCTTTATTTTTGAAATAATAATAAATCAAAACTGAATGAAAACTTTAATATTGTAAAGATTGACTACTTTAAAATTTCATAATTATTCAATTGCAAATGGTTAATTGTCATTAATTATTATTTTCTGACTTAGTTAGAATTTAATTTATTATTAATATTAATTAGTTGTATTATTTTTTGTTAATACTTGGATGTGGTTATTAATATAAATTCAATAAAATAATGTTAGGTTATAATTTTCCTACATTAGGAAAAAATCTCAAATATTCACTGCGATTTCAATAGATCCTATGCTGAAATATTATAATTTGAATTGCAAATGAAGTGTTTTTAATTTGAGCAACATTAAAGAATAATAAGTTACTGTTATTCTACAAAAAAAAAGTGGAAAATTGTAATTTATCTTCAACTTTAGCATTATCTTATTTCTAAAAAAATAGTCCGATTCTCATGAATCTTTGAGCATTTGTGCGCACAATGTGAACTTTTAAATATTTTAATCATGTATATTATATTATTTTATCTGTATCTAGTTTTTATGTATTTTCTTTATTTTTGAAATAATAATAAATCAAAACTGAATGAAAACTTTAATATTGTAAAGATAGACTACTTTAAAATTTCATAATTATTCAATTTCAAATGGTTAATTGTCATTAATTATTATTTTCTGACTTAGTTAGAATTTAATTTATTATTAATATTAATTAGTTGTATTATTTTTTGTTAATACTTGGATGTGGTTATTAATATAAATTCAATAAAATAATGTTAGGTTATAATTTTCCTACATTAGGAAAAAATCTCAAATATTCACTGCGATTTCAATAGATCCTATGCTGAAATATTATAATTTGAATTGCAAATGAAGTGTTTTTAATTTGAGCAGCATTAAAGAATAATAAGTTACTGTTATTCTACAAAAAAAAAGTGGAAAATTGTAATTTATCTTCAACTTTAGCATTATCTTATTTCTAAAAAAAT
>NW_027116287.1:3738780-3739167 GCF_000696795.3 Halyomorpha halys
AATTTAATTTATTATTAATATTAATTAGTTGTATTATTTTTTTATTAATACTTGGGTGTGGTTATTAATATAAATTCAATAAAATAATGTTAGGTGATAATTTTCCTACATGTTTCAGAAGTGAAAAAATGTTCTGGTTCAGATTTATTTTCTACCGGTTTTAATTGAATTACTAGTACTGGGAAAGTATGTTGTATTAATTTATGTTATTAAAACATAATTCTTATATCATAGTATATTGTTATAATGTTTTGTAAAATAATTTCTCTTAACGCATCATAAATCGGAAACCTTATCATTTTTATTTTTGAGCTGAAAGTTTTATTTTTTATTTGAATCTGAACTATAATTATACTATAATTTTATTTGGGTAGGAATTATAAATAA
>NW_027116287.1:3739407-3780695 GCF_000696795.3 Halyomorpha halys
AAATAATAATAATTAAAATTTTTTAAAAATTTAATTACGTTGCACTTTTGAAACATAGCTAGTTAAAATGATAATAATTTTTTCTCATCATGTGCCGTTTTTGGACTAGGTTCCGATCTGTCATTTTTGTCATATACTCTCTTTTTCCTTAAATGGTTCTTTGTCTTCATTCATTTCTTTTTTTCTTTTCTGAAATCCTAATCCAACTCTTCTAAATTAATCCAGGATATACTTTAGGTAAATACACGAGTAATTCAAGATACTACGAGTACCTTATCAGCGCCATCAAAACTTATATGTTGCAAATAGCATGTTGTAGTCGTAAAACATCGAGTGCGATAAGCTTGATGTTTTTAAACAATTATGCTACTGAATTCCCGTCGCCAAGGTTATAGTTTTCTTCTATTATTAATGTTTCAAAATATTCTACATATTATTATAAATACATTATTGTAATAAATTACATATTATTATAAATACTCCATATTTCATGCCGTTTTCTAATTTCAGGCGCTTTTTAAATATTGCTCGATTTAACTATCTTAAAGTCTCCTCTTCCCGTTTTAAGCAATTATTTCAAAGTGATATAGGACCGTCGCTTCCGAGGTCTTAGTAGGCAGGCGAGCACTCTACCACTGAACCACCGATGAACCAATAGCGTAAGCCAACCAAGTTACAACCTTCATTCGACCCTTCATCTAACCTTATAATGCCAAAAGGTAATCCAAGGTATCCTTCACACCCAGCTATACATATTGTATACCTCCTATATGTACGTAGCAAATACCCACTAAAATCTTGACAGGAGGGTAAGAAAAAAAAAAAGGTCTAAGTAGGGCAGATCCGGTCGGGAAGGATTGCCTTTTTGTTGTTTATGATCTCCTCTTGTGAGATAGTAACATGTGATACTAAAGTAGTGTGATGGTTTGACGTTTAAATTAATTTTATCATTAAATAACAAATAATAATATTTTCGGAATAATGAAACCAAAACGTGTTCTAAAGATCTTCGTTTTGTGAACCGTGACTTCGATGCCTATTAAAAAAATTTGTGACTGATCAAGGGAACTGGAAATGAAATGATGTATTAAAATTTTATTAGCATACATTTCCTCTTTTAGCTTAAAGCAGAAAATATTAGTTCCAGAGCAATAATAATTAAAACAGAACAACCATTTTCTTAGTCACTTCTAGCAGAAAAATGTTTTATATTGTATTATATATTGTGTGAGATTATTTAGTTGCAGAAGCTCAAACCGGCATTTCCGGGATTGTTAAGATACTTTCAGCTCCTACTCTCTTATTACTATATAAAAATTTACCTGCTATAATTTACCAGTTTTGCACCCTTCCCCCCCTCCCAATTCCGTTTCATCTTGCGCCTATAACTACTAATCTATCTGCGTCTATTACTAAGCCTTTAAAATCGACCAAGAAAACTAAACTTTACTTTAAGCAATTTTCGCAAATGTCACATTACTCCAACGAAAGAATACAAACTCTGGACCTCCCATTACTAAACTGTTAATAGAAGATTCGATCCCTCAGCAGGCCAAGGGCGGGTCATGATCTTTAGGTTAGATTTATCCGGAGAGAGGTCGCAAGCATCGTTTGTTCTATAGTTGAGAGGACTATATTTAGTATAATTAATAAATAAAATATTTAAAAAATGTTATAAATTATAGAAGTGAGATAGCAAACTTATTTCTAAACTAATGTTTATAATGAATTCTCGTGTACCGTCCATAAATTAGGTTTCTAAAATTTGTTTTTTATTCCGAAAAACAAAGCTTTAGGCGTTTTTCAAGAAAATTGTTTTGAAACCAGTCAATAAGAAGGCTATTACCACAGGATGCTCGATTTTGTTTGTAACCGAGGGAGTTAAGGCGTCTACCTCAGCATCTACTTCAGCGGCGCCGATTTTAATCTGGCCTGGGAAGATCGACTTTTATTTCGTGGCGAGTCCAAGAAATGAAAACTTGACTCCTGCCCACCATGGTTAGAATACGGTGGTAACCAGAAAATAATACTTCCTTTACGATTACATATTATATTATAATACTATATTATATTACTAGACTTAAAATTCTCAGAGAGTGACAAACACTCCATTGATAGAAATTTGTTAACAAATGCTTCTTGGTTAGCATACAGTTTTAACAAGACTAAACTGTGATTTTATCAAGTTAATTTGATTTAAGTTCCTTAATTTTTTTACCAAACAGTTCTTGTAGAATTTTAGTGATTTTAAAGCTAATTTGAAAACTTCATTGAATTTTTTAGAAAGGTTCAATAGATTAAAATAGGAATATAAAAGTAATACTAACTAATAATAATATGCCTTAAAATGTGTCAATTATTTAAAAATAATAAATAATAATGCTTGTTAGCGTCCTCATGATCTCCAGCTTGTTATGGAGTTCTTGACACGTACTATATCAGACAAGTGTATTATATCAATTTATTTTTATTTATTTTTTTTGTTAAATTATATAACCTTCAGTAATATAATTTTTTATAGTTAGTAATTAACCTATATAGCATTTACTGACCTCTGCTTTCTCGAGTTACTCCTGAACCACTGACCGTGCCAATGGTTAGGCCTTACTGCCCGCGTTTGAAGGTGACAGTTATATAACTATCCGCGATATTTAGTGCTACACCAGTGACTTCGGCACACAATTAAAGATTATTCTCACCTAATAACAATGCTTGGGAATCCACCGTCTTAAGTGGTTATAATACTATCAAGCCCGTGTCGTACACAATTCACTACCACTTACGCAATAATTTACGCAATGACAGTTACTATTGTCTGGTTAGTCGTATGATTGTTCTTAAACAATACTTTAATTGTTTCGTATTTTTATCAAAATTTCGACATTGAGCAGTAGCTAATGTAGATATACGATAAGGTCAAAAGTATTATTTTTAACTTATTTTCAAATATTTATCACATTAAGTTGCTACCCTTTGGCTGAAGAGGAAATACGTAATAACTAAAAAAAAAAACTTATTTAAAAAATCATTGTATTTTACATGTTTTGAGAAGGTACTAAAAAAAATTAAAAACGTGTATGTATGAAAATAAATAATAAATAAATTTCATAACGCGTTATATTAATTTAGTGGCGACATATAAATACTTGATTTGTTAACTTTGTTTAATTACACATTTTAGGTTGTAGGCATTCAGTTAACTAGTTTAATAATTGTCATTTGTTCTATTTTGTGCTGCTGAAGAATTAATTGTTTCTGTTTAAATAAATTAACTTTATCAAATTTTAGACTCAAAAACAAATTATATTTCTTTCTAAGTTCGACGTTTCGGCCGTCCTCAAGGACAAACTATTACAAACAGCTTTTATCATACATATTATTTTAAACAAAAAACAATATTATTAATAAATTATCATACCTTAATACAATTTTAGAACCACATCAATTTAAAAAAAAAATTATATAGGCTATTCAGCCCAGGTCATTAATTTCCGTCTACAATTACCGTATGAGATACTAAAACATTTGGGAATCATATAACTTTATTAATAAGCTATTCTTAGCTTATGTCAAATTTTCAATTTTGTCAATTCTACATATTAAATTAAAAGTTTTAATCACAGTTAATTTTCACAATTATAATTTATGACACTAATATTTGTAACCATCCCCACACTTGGGTTAGGCATTTGATTTATTTATTTCAGCTATGTTTTTGTTAAATTTCCTATTTCTTTTATTATTACGATTCATATCAAGTTTAATGATAATTATCAACATTTTTATCCCATACTTTTATAAATTAATTTTACTTAAAATCTCTGCATTGTGTTGGTTTAGATTTTATTTCTGTTTTAAAGTTCACTGTATAATTAATGTTTTCTAATATGCAAATGGAATCAAGTATTTCAATTTTGAATGTATTATTTTCTTAATATAAAATCATAGTATTTTCAAAATCGAACGCTGGTTTTTGGTTTCATGGTACAGTATATTATATGCTTACACTGTTTTATTTGGCTCTTTCTTCTTGTTTTTTAAATCATTAAGAAATATAAATTGTTTTGAGACTTAAATTGGATAAAATTTATTTATTTAAACAACAATAACCAGCCTCAAGAAAGTGTGAAGATTATAAATAAATTAATCGTTTCGTTTATTTTGGATATTTTTACTAATTATTTTTTCTTAAATTTAAATGCACTAAAATTCATTTTAAAAAATCGATGAACGTCTATGTATTGTTATGTTTCACATGAATCTATATTTGTATTTTTCTTGAATATTGACTGATTTAAAAAAAAAAATATTCATCTTGAATTTAATACTTCTAATTACTACAAACTGTAATAATTCAAACCTCCAGACGTAATAAACTGAAACGACGTCAGAATAATAAAACTCATGCTATAAATGCCATTACGCAGTGAAGGTTACAAAATTATACACTTGTAATACCTAAATTACTTAAAATTCTCTCCTTTAAAAAGTAAGCAAATATGTGAGTACATAGTATGTAAATATTTAGCTTTAATTTAGGAAAATAATTTGTTGTTAACAGAAAAAAATGCAAAAAGTAAGATATAATCATTGGCAATTACCGTTATGTCAATTTCTTTATCTTGCTTTAAACTTTTAAAAAAAAATAAAATTACTAAGTGCATTAGTTAGTATAATTTTCTCATTAATCCTATATTTTGTTTTAAACTAAAATTATTCTTTTTCTGTAATTTCTATTGATTGCATAATTACTTCATATGATGATTTCTCATGCCTATGTTTCATTTTTGAATCCGAAAAATATTAGAATGGCTAGATTCTCCACGTGTTTTTATCATGTCATAATATCATTTACATCAAATTTACTTGATGTGTATATATGTATACAGTTGTAAATATCAATAAATAAATTATTAAAAAAAAATTACATTTTCATAAATATTAAGCAAAATTAGTGGATCAAATTTTATGAAATCTATACTAGAATATTTTTTTTTTCAATAATCGCCAACATTCTTCCAAATTTGGTTCGAATCAAATTGCTCCTCCGACTACTTTAAACTCAGCTTTGAATGTACTGTGTCATATAAAACCTTGTTCTATTAGAATTTTGAGTGCCTTTTCTTCAGTTTCTATCACTAGCAGGGTATACTAAGTTGAATCATATCCTCTTTTGTAATTGGGAGGGAGACATATTATAACAGGATTCCCGCAAGGAAACACTTCCCCTCTCAGAGCTATTACCTTAGCTCCCTCATATGGTTTAATGTTACCAACATTTTCTAAAACGCAACGTACCATTTCCTCAGTAGCACAAGCTATATGTAACCACCCGTTTTTCCATGTTGTCCCCTGCCATTGTAAATAGATACCAGGCTCGCTCATAAGGACCAGATTTGTGATTGCAATTTGGATGGAATTATACCTTGTTATCTTACGCCTCCCATATCTTTCCTTTAGGCTATGATTGTTATCTCCTGGGTAGCTTGGTCCTCTTAGCTTTCGTTAGGTGGCACTGTTGGGAGTTGTTTCTATGGATCGTACTCTCTTAGTTTGTTTGTCCAATAAGCTTACGTGGCTTTTTATGGGGTTCATATTTCTGATTATACCTTTTTTTCAGTATGCCCTTGCTTATTAAGCCAGTAATACCTTTTCCTCCTTTATTCACTCGTTCTGATTGTGAGTCCTTCATCATAATGATGGATTATTTACTAATCAGTAGATTTTAAGGCAACATATCCTCTAAGCTTGTCATTTCTAGGGAAATCCCTTCCACTTTATTCGGTGTTTTATAAAATCCCTCCATTCCCACGAGTACCAGGGGGGAAACTCGCCTGTGTCAAACCCCCTCATACCACAAGAAGGCTAAATAAATTTGGAGATATCTTGGTCCAAAATCCGCGTAATTGGACTGCTTATTAATTAAGCAATTTAGTAATTTTTGTAGTACGACATCCAATACATATTCTACCTTCTAATGGGGGATGCTTATCGACTTCCTAATCTAGATCTGCCGTGTTCAGTATTAGTAGGATCACCTGTAACAGGATGCGGCTCTTCACCAAGACGGATGGTCCTGATCGTAGCGTCTTTTAGACCCTGAAAATGCTTTCTTGGTCTCTCAGCTACTTTCCTGGGCCTAAATAATGGGATATTTTTTTTTTAGTCTTTTAATCCCGTTACTATATTTTTATTCTTATTAATTTTTCACCAATGTGCTAATAAATGCCCATACTTTTTGAGCTTACAGTCAAAAGAACCTTGTTTTGATATTAGTTTGTGTGTCAACTATGTTATTATTATTGGCGCGATAGACGGTGGGGCTTAAGGCTGTGCGCGATGTTCTAGGGAAATACATCGCGCGTTTCTTGACGTGGTTTTCATCGGGATGGGCTCGTCACTTCCACACCTATTTTTTGTGAGTGCCACCCATAGTCTAACGGGCCTCACAAATGTCAGGAAAATGGGAGGCAATGAGTGAGTATTGTACAATATTATGCTTAAAATAAATTCGGCTAGTGGCTGGAACTCGAACTCACAACCTTTAGGTTGTCGTCGCTCTCTTTATAGTTTATAGTTTCAACCTTTCTCTTTATTGTTACTTCCCTCCTTGTGGAAAATCTTTAATCCACTGATATAAACATAAATCTGAATGTGATTGAAAAAAAATAATAAATACACATGTAATCAGAATTAAGATCAAGAGTAAGTTATGACCCATGTTAATAATCTGTTGGATGTTACTTTCGATTTTTGTGATGTTGAGATGACCAGGTGTTTTCAACATAAACATAATATTTACTATAATAGTTTACATATATTAATATTAATATAATAGTTTACATATTCGCAAAAACTTAAATTTGTTATTCAAAATATTAGTTTATAATCCTGTTAATTATGTAACAGTGACGTAAATTAATAATAAGAACTTGACGTCATTTTACAACATTAGTAAAACCTTAATTGAACGAATAAAACATCCTTTATCTCGTTCTCTTTATCGATGTTCTCTTTTTTTTTTAATGCCATTCTTTTATTCCGCAAAGATAAACTTAGTACACAACTTGAAGAAAGTTACTATTTCAGATATGAATGTATTTTTTGAATGTACATTTTAAATGTATTTTATCCTGAATATGAGAGAATGTACATTTATGAAATCATAAATCCAGTTCACAAGGTTCAAGGTTTGCCATTCTTTTGTATATTCCATCAACCCATTCCCATCAGGAAAAAAATGTATAAAAACGATGTTTTGTAAATAAAATTGTAATAACAAAATAAAAGAAAAACAGACAAAGCATTTAGTTTATTAGTGCTGAAGATTTTATTCATTTGACGATATCGTCCTTAGGTAGTTGTAATCCTGTAGTTTCCATAGGAAGAATTGAATTTTTGTCATTGGTTAATAACAGATGCCAAGTTTTCACTTCTCTCCATTGCACTCTCCAATGGTTTACCTCCCTCATCACCGATCTCTTCCTCTTGTTCCTGGGTCGTCCTTGCTTCTTGTTTCCTTGTCTTCACCGGTTCACCTATTAGCTTGTGGTCATTCTTATGCCCCAGTTTTTTATTGTAAATCATTTCTGTGGATCGAATTATTCTCTCCAAATACTTAAAGTTGTTTCTATATTATTCCTCTTGTTAACTATTCTTGTTTCTGATGCACACAGCAATACTGATAAGACATTTGGGTTGAACCGTCGTAATTTCATATTCTGTAAGATGCCCATGTTCTTCCATACTATATTACAACTGAACATAACATACAACTGAATGTCTTTATCCGTTTCTTTATCTTTACCTGTCTTACTCTCAAGACAGGTTAATGAATCATTTCTATCGATGGGATTATCTTGTCCCACATGCAACCTATCCTCTACTCTACTATTTATCTTATTTCCTTTGTTTTGTCTAGCGTAACTGACAGGGGCATAGGTCCTAGAGACGGAACGTTATAGTTTCAATTCCTTCCTGGGGTAGTTAATATTAATATCTCGGCGGTCCTGAGGAATGAATCTTGACACTCCCTTATCGGATACTAAGCGGCGGCAACTGGGGGTTGAAAAAAAGGACCAGTAGGCCCACATGTAGGACTATTTTATAAAGTTAGCAACATTATTAAATGATTTTATTTATCAATTATTACCAGAACATTTTTTGACTGTTATTGCTTTAAAAAAAAAATTTTCAAAAAATTTCTTACTGAGGTATAGGATCATTATGGGGGTTAAAAATGTTATAATATTTTCGTACAAAGATAACTCACCATCCGTTTGTCGCATACAATTTTTTTGCTATGATTTTTAATTAACTTTTACATTTGTGCAAATATTTGTGTCGATAGCGTAGTTGGAGATATGACAAAGGAGGAAAACGAGTCCACATCACTCAACTATCATTATTATTAATCAAGTGTTATTGAATCGTGTGACTAAATGGTTATTAATATTATAAAATAAGTTAGATATAGTATATCTATGTAGTGAGAGATATAGTGCTTATTTTCCTCTTGTAATTTATTAAAAAAAACAAGTCATTAAAAAGTATATTGTCTTCTTAACTTTTTAGTATCCTTTCCATAACGTCTATTAAATGGCGATCAACAATTTCTTTAGCCATTGAACTTTGTGCTTTCTTCTATCGTCGCTTTATTATCTGTGTTAATCCTCTGATTAGTTCATTTTGTTTTAATTTTAAGTAATTTAAAATAAATTTGTTAGCCTATTAGTTTTTGTTTCTATGGGCTCGATAAAATTAAAAAAAAAATAATGGGGATAATTCACGTTTATTTAGTAAAGTGTAGTGTAACTAGTAGTCAGTTAACTTTACAAATATATATCATCTGAGAACTAAAGTTCTACTACATCTGCCATATTCTCCTGACGTTTCTATTTTTTAAAAATTTAAATTGTGCCCATAGAAGTAGCGACTAACCGGTTTACTAATTAATTTCTAATTTTAAAAGAATAGTGACCGAGTTTGAATTGGTAAAATCCGAGACAGCCTGATCTCTCCAATTGCGAACAGCATTCGTATTCTTAGGGTACTCCGATCTGAGGGTCGATTTTTGTAAAATCGACAGGATCTAATACAGTAAAATTTATAATTATCCACCACTCCCGAATTCGAATTTGGCCCAGCTAATCGGAGCACAGTGTCTTACTATGCATAATTTCTTCCCTTTAATAATTAGAATTATTTGTAAATTAAACTGACATTTTTTAATGTAAGCATACTTGGCCACACTCTGTTAAAAAAAAATCAACTCTTAAACTTGCAAACTATGAGTTAATGCTGTACACATTATTGTTCTCCAAGTATCTCTTCATATACTACTGAAAATAACCAACTCTCCACGCACCTGCCTATATTCTATGAAATGGCTAAGAAAATATGGACCATGCTACAAAAAAGTGTAATATCTCATAAATAGTTATTTGAGATGTCTGAAACAAATATTTGAGAGACCATCATAACATATGTAGAAACCCTTTAATATGGGGTAAATTGAAATAATCATTACGTATATCGAGTGATATGAGAATATGATTTGGGGGGGGGTGAACAAAAATAAATAACATCTTATATTTTAAAGAGTTCCGGCTTTTCGGCCTAAATTTCATGCCTTCATCAGTGGCTGAGTAGAATTGAAGATAACAACCAAGACAGATTTTTCTAAATTAATAGAATTACAGAAAGAAATATAAGAAGATAAAGAACTTAAATAAAGAAGCTAATGTTGGTTCTTAAGTAGTATTGAAGAAAATTCATGGAGTTATACTATAAGAATATTGAAACTGTATATGATAAAAAAAAGAGTATAAATTATTACATATCCTTTATCAACCTTCTTTTTTTTTTCAGTAATTCCATTTAATAATGGTTTTTACAATGGTCTATGTACGACATGTCACAATCTCAAAATAGCAGAGATAGTAACATAAAAAAAGGCAATCCTTACCGCCCAGACCCACCCCACTAAGACCCCCAAAAATTGTAGGCTGTCTTATATGACTTTTGAAATATTTGCTTGAAGAGGAGACTTAAGATAGTTTAATTTAAATTTAAAAAATGATTATGAAATTGGAAAATGGTGTGAAATGTTTTTGTCTATAGCCCTGATGAAGGCCTAAAAGTCTGACCGAAAAGTTGGCACTAATTAATAGGTTTTTACATAATTGTGTTCTTCACTGACCGCACCCCCAATCATCTCATATATATAATCCTCGGTCAACTGGCTACTCATCAACTATAGATTTTTTTTATTGGTATTTAACTTCAAATCCGTCTTTCCGTTATTTTTTTTCTCTGTTCTGATACTATGTAGCTTAGTTCCTTCATAGAGAGTGTGGTCCAATTGTCCTACAGTAGAGAAGACCGTTCACTCCAAAATGAATTATGCAAGTCCTAGGATAAAAATTGTAGTTTCTTATAACACTTAAAAGAGTTTGTTAAATGATTTTCTTAATGTCTTTACTAAGTGGTCATGACGAGAAAGTTTAAAAGATAAATAAATCTTTACAAAATGAATGGTTTGAGATCTTAACTGGAAATAGAATTTTATACCAGGCCTTATGGTACGAAATCCTTTAAAAGGTAATAAGAAAGCATTGACGGATTCAATTTATCGAAACAGCTTGAATCCCCCGTTTTATAACGCAAGGCTGACTCACGTTATGAAAGAGGCCTCAAGCGGCTTGTACATGACCTGACTACAAGCTGATTTAATAGCACATAACTGTCAAGATTGCTTCACGGGTCTAACCAGTGTCTTCACAATTGTCTAACATTAGTCCGCCCTGAGAAGAAGTACCCATCTCATCTGGGCCGATCCATAATTCGCCTACTATATTCACCGAATTTCTTTGCTAGATTAAACAGTTTTAATTTCCATAAATGTATTTTATAACCTTGAAATTTTTCAAGATGTTAAAACTGAAGTATTAAAATAAATTTTTACAAATCTTATCGAATCACCTTTACACTTCTTCGTAAACACATAAATCTCCAAATTCGAGGATGCATAAGTTCCTTTGAATCATTTATACTTCCTATAGGTGACTGGCCCAGTGATGGAAGCCCCTCGCACAGGAACAACATGTTGCCGGATATACTCCCAACATTGAGTTTTTCCAGAAGAGGCGATTCTGGGATTTGCACTGTATTTGTCCTTAGTGTCAGTGTTTGTGTATAGTGTACTGTTCTGTTATGTGTAAGTGTGCTGTGTACTGAACTCAAGAGACTGGAGGATAGTCCATATAGTCCCCACTAGTGGAGTGCATCCATTAGCCTGTGCGGGTTAGGGAGACAGTCTAAGGCCACTACTATTTGTCGTTCTTAAGGAGATATGGAAGGTTTGTAAAAAGAAATGCCCAAGAGCACTAGCAGGTACATTTTGGGAACCTAACTCCAGTACTGGCTCAAGTGATGAAATATGCAGATGATATCGTACTCATAGCTGACTCTGAAGAAGCTCTTCAGGCATCTTTGGATGAATGGAATGAGTAACTGAAGATTAGAGGTTTACAAATAAACTCGAACAAAAGTAAAATCATGTGTGTCGGAAGAGAAAACGCAGAGCCTAGGATGTTGTGTACCCCTAGAACTTATGAATACTTACACGTATCTAGGGACCATAATAAGTAGAGATAGTAAAATGGACCAGGAGGTTCTAAATCGTGTGAAGAAGGCCAATGGAGTGTACCATCAGATTTCCAAAACTGTTATGGACAAGCAAGAATTAAGTAGAAATGCCAAAATACGAAATGAAAGAATTCGGGAGGATCTGGGTGTGAAATCATTGCGCGACACCATGCAATAGCTGCAACTAAAATGGTATGGACACGTCTGTAGAATGGACGATACCAGAAAAGCCAGGTGGAGTAATTTTGCAGTTGGAGTAAATTTTCTAAAATATGAGCCCTAACAGAACTGTTTCCTTTAGATAGTTCCCGAGATATAGCTTTTCAAAAGCAACATTTCATAAAAAATGTACTGAAAAATCAGTAGTTAATGAATTTATAGTGTGAAATCTATATATCAGGAACATAAGACATAAAAATGTGTATTAGCACTCAAATTAAAGCTAGTTTAATTTGCTATAAAGTAGTTTATGACGTTTAATCTCGTAGGAGTAGTTATTGATATGATATTAGCTAAGATAAATTGATTTCTAGTTGTTTGGACAAAATTATTTATGAAAATGTCTTAAAAACAACCCCCACTCCCCATTAAGATAAACAGCTCTACTAGGGCTCATATTTTAGCAAATTTACTTTAATTTAAATTATGTTCAATTAGGTTTTCTAGTGTTGTAGGTATTTTTAACGATATCGAGGTCTGAATGAATTTTTTTTTTTTAACATTTTGAAACAGGCGAAATTTTGTAATTTTCTAACTATACTTGGCAGACTCATCATTTTTTTACTAATAACTATACATAGTTTTCATTAAAGTAATCCCAATTTGGGGCAAAATGGCTGATTTTTTTTCCATCGGGTTTTTGTACTATTATTAGTCACTGGGCACAAGAAAACAAGCTTAAGTTGAATGCACGGAAGACTAAGGCAATTGTAATAGGATCCAATCACCTCCTGAAAATTATTCCTCATTTTCCAACCTTATTCCTAAACAACAATCCAATACAATTTCATCCATACGTTAAAAACCTTTGTGTCACTATAGACCAAACTCTCTCCTGGAAAAACCACGTCTCCGATATTTCCCGTCGTACCTTCTCCACCCTAAAGCGTTTAAATTATCTTCTTCACTTTCTTCCTTTTGAACCCATTGAGTCCAGGTTACTTCCTTAATATTCTCCCACTTTGATTATTGCTGTGTGGTTTACGGGGGTGTCTCTGGGGGCCTCGAAAAAATTAAAACGGTTAATTAATTGCTTTGTACCATTCATCTTTGGGGTCTCCAGGGACGCCTCTGTCACCCGATTTTATGAAGAGTTAAAGTGGCTTTACCCCTCCCTCCGTCGTAAATATTTCCTTGCTTCCTTTCTCTAGCAAGTTATCCGATCCCGCCGTCCATCGTACATATCGGATATCCTTTTACATATTTAAGGACATATTTAAGTCCTCAGTGCATTCCCGCAATAACCGCTCAGACTTATATGTAACTGCCCATCGAACCGCAGCCTTTGGTAGATCTTTCCTCATCCATTCCTTTTTCCTATGGAATTCTATTCCCTCCTTTATTCGTAGTTATTATACCCTTCCAATCTTCAAATCCCATATCTTCGACTACCTTCTGTCCACCCAATTCCGGAAGAATAACAATTGAAAATTTCAAATAAGGTTTATATACTTTCTGTACTTTTCATTTATGGTTTTATTTTATTTGTGCTATTCTTATTTTATATATTCTTTTAATTTTTATCTTTTCAAATTCATTATTTAATTATATTTTTGGACGTTTTACAATATCATTTTTATTTTGTATTTTACTCTAAGGATCTAAAGCCTAATTTTGACGCCTGTATATTATTCTTAAGCGATCAATCCCAGAATAAATAAAGAATATAATTATTATTGTTCCTGTCGAACAGATCCGTTACCTAGTACTACATCTAGACAGACGACTAACATAGAATCCATGTACAAGACTGAAAGACAAGAAACTGCTCTTAAATTCCGACCTTTACAACACTTACTAGACTAACGGTCTAAGCTTCCAATTAACTACAAAAGGCTAATTTACATGAACACAATAGAGCTATTTGGTCCTACTCCTCTCCATTGGCTAGACCATCGAATTCCTCTCGTTTCTTATCTTTACAATCCAAAATCCTCAATGCTCCTTACTTTATTACACATAAAATCCATAATGACCTCAGTGTTCCTTATGTTGCCGATTTGGTCCAAACCCGATATCAATGTTACATGATGAACAACCTGACAACTCAACACACTTGTTTCTAACCTCGATTCCTTTTCATTTCCTGACATTCCTTCTAGAAATCTGGAAAAAAAAACAAGCAACGAAACGTTTTAATATGGAAGTGGTATTGGAGTTTTACCAATGTGTGGATTCTCTACAAGCCTTAATGCATTTTCAGATCACATTCAATTGTATTTTTTAAATTAATATATTTTGTAAATTTCAATAAATAATAATAATATTAAATTTCCTCGACTTATTCAGTGTACCAGAAAAATCGACTTCACGGAAAATGAAAAGATAATTATTTCCAATAAATATATAACACACAACTGATAGTTAAAATGTGTCTAACTGTGACTAATCCCTTATGCTATTTAATGATTACTTACTTGAGGAAATTGTTTAAAATTTTAAAATCAAATTTTTTTTTTTTATTTATTTGTTGATATTTACAACTGTATAAAAAAATACAACCAGTAAATTTGATCATAATGACATAATGATATGATACAGGATGTAGAGAAACTACCCAGTAGTAGAACTCTAAAAACAGTTTACAATATAAGGTCACGAGGCCATCTTCTTTTCAGGCGCCTTGGAGGATTGCCAGGAATGGAAGAGGAAGCAAGGTTAGAAACGAGTGGGTTTGGGTGGTTAGGGAGTTTATTATGGAAGGAATAATATCGGGTTCGGGCTAGATCGGTTACATAAGGAACATTTAGGTCTTTATGGATGGTTTTATTAGTAACAAAATAAGGAGCATTGAGGATTTTACGAAGGATTTTGGATTGTAAAGATTGGAAACGAGAGGAATTCGAAGGTTTAGTGGAGCCCCAAAGCTCAACTCCGTATGTCCAGATGGGCCTTATTATTGTTATGTAGATCAGTCTTTTGTAATGAGTTGGAAGTTTAGACCGTTTATCTAGTAAGTGCTGTAGTAGTCGGAATCTGCGTGCAGTTTCCTGTCTTTTCAGTCTTGTGTGAGGATTCCAGGTTAGTCGTTTGTCAAGATGTAGCCCAAAATAACGAATCTGTTCTACAGGGGTAAGTATTAAAGTATACTATAGGGGAGTCGGCAGGTTTATCTTTATCCTCTAATTTCTAAAATCAATTAAACTGCTGAATTTCTTTCTCATCTTTTTGAACTTTTTGTAATTTATTTTCGAATTTAACTTTTTAGTTATACAAGTGGTCGGTGGTTCTGTTAGTAAAGTGGAGAAGAAAAATAAACAAAAATTGTTCTTATATTGAGTGCTGACGTTTCGGCCTAAATTTCCGGCCTTTATCAGGGCTAAGCACAAACCAATATTATAACTCTGATAGAATAAAACAAAAAAATTATGTATTGGTTTTTCTGCGTTCAGCAACCAACTAGTAACTATTTTCGTCAGCATTTAGTTTTATTTATAAATATTGACGTTGGATTATAGAAATCAAGAAAATATTCGGACACTATCTGATCGTTTAATTGATAAGTGTTGGTGTTGAAGACATTAAAAACTGTGAAAAAATGGCGGAAGGGTTGAAGGGTTAAGGTCCATAAAGCTCATAATACGAAGTACTCACAGTCCATCCCTCCCACAATTTAAAAATTGAATGATTGGTATATTACACCTTTCACGATCAATCTGAACGTTGTTCTTTATTTCCATTAATGTCTGGAAAAGAATGAATAAGGAAGGAAAAAGAGATAGTACAAGAGCCGGGAAGAAAAAAAGGCAGTTATCTCACCCCAATTTTTAATTACTTCAATAAAAACTATGTATAATTACTAGTCAAAATTGATTAGTCTGTCAAGTAAGGAATATGGGGGCTATTATCGTTTAATTAAGTTGCCAAATGATATGGTGATGAGGTGTCTATCAAATCCATGCATTCTTTCAGTATGTCTTTAACAGTATGTACTATCAGTAGAAGTTACACTGTCTACTACATAGTACAAGAGGCGGAAGAAAAAAAGGCAGTTATCTCACCCCAATTTGTAATTACTTTAATGAAAACTATGTATAATTACTTGTATATATTGATGAGTCTGCCAAGTATAGGTAGGGGGAATAAAAAATGGCGCCTGTTTCAAAACCTTAAACAAACATTGATTTTTCATTCGGAGGTCTATATCTTAAAACTACCAACAACACTAGAAAATCTAAGAGAACATTATTTAAAGAAGAGTAAATTTGCTGAAATATTAGCCCTAAAAGAACGTCCAATAGTTCTCAAGATATAGCTTTTTAAAAAGCAACATTTCTTAAAAATCTACTGAAAGATTAGTAGTTAGTTGATTTATTTTGAGAAATCTCAGGAACTATGTGACGTACAGATGTCTATTAGCACTCAAATTAAAGCTAGTTTAATGGACTATAAAGAAGTTTATAACCTTTACCTTCGTAGGAATAGTAGTTTTCATGATATTTGCTAAAATAAATTGATTTATAGTTGTTCAGACAATAAATTTGATTTATGAAAAACTTTATTTCCGAAACCATTGGAAGTACTTATGTCTGTCAGCGCTCATATTAAAGCTAGTTAAATTTAATTCAAAATAGTTAATTATGTTTATCTTTGTAGGAGTAGTAGTTTTTATGATATTTGACAAAATAAACTCACAAAATGTTAATTTCTAGTTGTTCGTATAAAATTTTGGATATTTGAAAAAATATATCTCTAGATCCATAAGACACACATGTGCCTGCCAACACTCAAAATAAATTAAATTTAACTTACTATAAAGTAGTTTATGACACTTATCTTCGTAGGGGTAGTAGTTTTTATTATATTCACATATGAATATAAATTTGCCAAATGAAAATTTGTCCGAACAACTATAAATCAATTTATTTTAGCAAATTTCATGTAAACTATTACTCCTACGAAGATAAACACCATAAACTACTTTATAGCTCATTAAACTAGCTTTAATTTGAATACTAATAGACATCTGTACATCGAATGATTTTTGAGATTTTTCAAAATAAATTCACTAACTACTGATCTTTTAGTACGTCCCATACCTCGAAAACTATTTAACGTAAAGAACTCTATTCGGGTTCATATTTTAGCAAATTTACTCTTCTTTAAATGGCGTTCTCTTAGGCTTTCTTGCGTTGTTCCTACTTTTTAAGATATAGAGCTCCGAATGAAAAATTAGTTTTTTTTATCACTTTGGAACAACCGCAATGTTTTATTCCCCCTACCTATACTTGAAAGACTCATCAATTTTGACTAGTAATTATACATAGTTTTCATTAAAGTAATTAGAAACTGGTGTGAGATAACTGCCTTTTTCTCCTCTTGGGCTGTACTAGGACGAGATGGTTCCTTCTCACTTTAGACGGCATCTCCTCCCAAGTCAGTAAGTTTGTCGGTATCTTTTTCATATATTTTTTTCCAACCCTCTCACATATTTCTTCTCTCTTTTTCCTTCCTTATTCACTCTTTTCCAGACATTCTACGTTTATTTTAATTTATTAATTTTTTTTACTCATCTATATCTTGCTTTTTGTATCTTTCATCCATTGAAACATATATTCCATTTGTTTATAAGAAGAAAATGTTCTTAATTTTTTCACCTGTTGTATCCTATATATCATTTTCTTTTACACTTATTATTATGTTGATTTAAATTTTTTTTCATTATTTTTAAACATTCCTTACAAATGTTATTACGTTAGTTCAATTAATCATAATTTATATTTTCTTCTGCACCTTTCGTTTTGTTTATTTCTTTAATTACCTGAACACTGTCTGTTTTTTAATATGTTTTTTTTTATCATTTATTTTGTATCATTCCTTCTTATTTTATCTTCTATTAGTATCAACTACTATCCACTTAATTTATTGTTGTGTATATTTCCAAGTTTTTAATTTTATATTCTTCTGAATTAAGGTTTTTTGTTTTCCAGCCTTGATGGAGGCCTCAGAAATTCAGTTCGAAACGTAGCCACAAATTAATGAGTTTTATTTATTTGTGTCTTTGCTGACTGCACCCCCCGACTTGTTTCAGCTTTTGTTCTCAAAATATACTCCTTCTTATTACTACATATCCATACTCTCCCGCATGTTTCTAATCTTGCTTCCCAAAGTTCTCCTAATTATCTCTCATGCCATCGGATGGCCTCGGTGCTATCCAACCTGGAAATGACATTGAACTGCTGCCAATAGCTAATACCTTCAGAAGTCATTGTCATATCATATTAATTAGAAAGCACATTTATTTATTGTAGTTTAATACAGTAATAAATCTCAATCAATTTTTTAAAATACATGTATTTAAATAGAATAAATTTAGAGCTGTTTAGTTTTAGGCCATCAAATAAATTTTAAAAACCTTCCTTATGAATGCCTTGCGTGATCTGAACGTAGCATGATATAACAAACTGCCTCATTGCCTACCTTACCAATGTGGCTTCACCCTTTTCCAGGTCATGTATAAAAAAAAAATTTCCTTGTTTTTTTTTCTTGGCTTTTTCCTTATTTTTTAATTCATAGATAGTTTAGGTATAACTCATTTATATTTTAACTTTTCTATGTATTTTTCACTGAATAACACATAGTTAACAGTAATATGATAAAAGACAGTAGAAATCATATATATTAAATTAATCCACATGAAAGACTTTTTTGAAAGAATTTGGTAAATGTGATCCTAATACTTTTATATTTTTTATTTTATTAAGGAACTATATCGTATTTTCCTTGCTTTAAGGGAGCGACTAAAATACCCCTTTCTTTCTGAATACAAATGTAAATATAAATTCTTACTTATTATTATTATTTTTTTTTTAAGCACGTAACTCCCCTTACAATAATTCTAGAAGATAATTATCTATATCTCTGGGTCAAGCAAAAACAGTTAAATATGTATTAAAGCCATATTGTTAAAAAATGGAAAACTTGTTTTTTTTTTCCTTTTATTTGATCAGTACCTCATACAATAAATTTAAATAAAAAATTGTGACGATATTGGACTGCTACATTCATGTAAAATAATTTATGAACATTAAGATAAATTAATAAAGAAAAATTAATAACTAATCCTTTGTTTAATAATTCAGTATTTGCCAAAATATTTCAATTTACTTTTGATTCAATCAGAAATTCTAGTTGTTTTGTATATTTTTTCTGATATAAACTATGATAATTATCAGTAATTTATTGAAAATTTATTTTTATTATTTTTTATTTTTTCTATGATCCTTGATTTCTACCTAAATAAATAAATTCTTAATTTCTTTGTTTTTTTATTTGCTAGGACTCCCTCTGTATGTCCCTTTCATACTTTCCTCCAAAAACAAAATTCACAAACTTACTAGTTACTACAAACATTTTTTTTTTTTTTTGTGGACATAAGAAGAAATAATAGAGGAGAGATACTTGCATGGTATACCTTGTTTTTCATCCACGTAAGGGTTCCTTTTACCTTTTACCTTATCAGATACCATCTTTTACAATATTTGAAGCACTCGATCGTAAAACATGGAATCTGACATTTAGTGTGATTTAATTTGTTTGTTACGGTGTAAACGTGTTTTAACGTGACAAAGCTTCACCTCCGCTACATATACCGTCAACTAACAAGCAAGACCCGTGTGATAATCCTGTTAAGACAGTTTATACTGTCATGACAGATCTAATGGGTGTAAAAAATGGTAACAGTAGCAGATACCATGTTCACCTTAGTACAAAGTTGTATTATAAGGAATATAATGAAACATTTGTAAGTTTATTCCAAATTATGCAATGAGTAAATGTTCATAGTGAAAAAATAAAAGTTAAAATCTACTTTTCTTAAGTAGATTGAGGCTCTAAAACTTGATAAGCACAGAAGATACTATGTTTTATTTTAAAACAGATCAAGAAGTACAGATATATTTTCTCATATTTTTTGGAGTAATTTGTTTCCGATTTGTTTGCACTCATACACGAAGCCATAGATCAGGTCTTCAGCATTGCTATCCCCAAATGAGCTCTTGTCGGAACTATTACTAACATTTAAAATATTAGATTTAATTTCTTATGTTGATCCTGTCGAACAGATCCGCTACCTTGGACTACATCTGGACAAACGACTAACCTGGAATCCTCACACAAAACTGAAAAGACAGGAAACTGCAGGTCGATTTTTACCATTACAGCACTTACTGGACAAACGGTCTAAACTTCCAATCCTGGACATACGGAGTTGAACTTTGGGGCTCCACTAAATCTTCGAATTCCTCTCGTATCCAATCATTGCAATCCAAAATCCTTAATGCTCCTTACTTTGTCACAAATAAAATCATACATAAAGACCTTAATGTTCCATATGTAACCGATCTAGCCCGAACCAGATATCATTCCTTCCATTCCAAACTCCCTAACCACCCAAAACCCACTAGTTTCAAACCTTGCTTCCTCTTCCATTCCTGATAATTCTCCGAGGTGCCTGAAAAGAAGAAGCCACAAGACCTACTAATGTAAAACGTTATTAGAGTGCTACCAATGGGTACTTTCTCTACACGCCTGTAACACTCCATTTTAACTGCGATCAAATTTACTAAATGTATTATAATGTACAGTTGTAAATAGCAATAAATAAATGTAAAAAAACAAATTCTTATCATTGAGAAACATACCGTATCGGGCGGCCATTTTCAGATATCGTCAGATATCATGTTTTACTACCAATCAGTTATCACTTACCATAACTTAATACAAATATAAAGTTAAAAAAAAGAAAGAAATTTTTAACACATTCTTTTAAAAACCAACGAAATCTGCTTTAAGAAATCAGGTATTACCAAAAACTTTAATTCACAAAAAATGTTAGATACCATGTTTTATGAGTCTCATTTTTTTTCTCAACCATATAGTTCCGATATGGACCAGGAAAAAATACCTAAATATTTTCATTCCATAAAATTACTTAAACACTTGTTCAAAAAAATATATTGTTTTTTCATTACAACCTACATGTCTAGCATCCTATTGTTGGGTTTAATAGTGCAAAAGTGGGAGTGGGGCAACAAAACGATTGCTTCCTCTATCTCATCATTAACTATCGAACAGTATCTCCTCTTATCGATTAATCATCAATACGTTTTTCTTCCTCTACTGGGGCCTCTCCGAATACTGTCCCAAAGTTAACCTACCAGTTGAAAAGTAACCTAAATCTGCGGTAAAATATTTGGAATACTAAAAAAAAAATAAAGAATAATAATAATTTCTATGTTATGCAACTATCAGAACTAAGCAGTGGTATGTAAAACATTAACTTGTCAATTCATCAATCCATTTAATAATATGTTAATCACTCAACATGTAAATTAAATTTTACTTAAAATGTTTATTAATTCATGAATAATTGCTAACATATCTTTACTTTTATGTAACTTGATAATAACAAAAACCAATAATCCATTAATTTTTCGTTGACGTTACATGTGAAAATTTGAATCTCGGACTATTTATTTTATCTGTATGTTTATTTCTGTTAATTTATTTTAATTTTTGTTCAATTAATTTTTATTTAAAAAGAGAAAATTCAAGAATAATAGTGAAACTAATCTTTTCCTGGGGTTTCAAGTAAAAGTGTTCAAGATATGTTTTAGCGAAGAGGTTTTTTTCTATTTACTTGTCTAAAATACCGCTCCAACATTAACAAAATTGCAAAATTATCTAAATTTAACTAATAATTATTAATAATTTCACAATTTTTTATCACAGGTCGATAACAAAAAATGTTACTTGATCGCATTCCTTTCCAATTCTATAAATATGGTTTTATTTGGTATTTAGTTTTATAAATTAATTTGTGTTTCTTGTCTAGTCTCAATATACCGACTTTACCCAAGAAAATATTTCTTTTTTATATATAAAAAGTTAGGACTTATTTATTATTTATATTTGGTTTCATCGTGACATAAAGACTGTTTATAATTAATTATAAACAATTAATAAGCAAACAGAATCATGTGCAATTTTTGTTGTTTTTGGGGGGGGGGGTGGAGGGGAATTTTTGCCATTTTACTCCTCATAATTTTTTTTACAGACATAATGCTATGGTTACAAATATATCTAAATTTGTGCCGAATTTTTTTTAAACATTTAAAAGTATATATATTTTAAAACGTGCTCATGGCTACAAGTTGTTAATTTAATTTATGTTCGTTTCGCTTAGTAAAGATCAAATGATAATTTAAATTAGCTTTGTATGTTTTAATGTTACCTTCATTAAAGTCAATCCAAGCCAATCTTATGTAATATTCTTTGCTTAGTGACCTGAAAATTCAATTAATAAATAAGAATTTTAATGAACAATTGTTAATTAATTAATTATAATTTGTAATTATGTTTTTAAAAAATACGTACTGACCTATCTGATGGACTACGCCTTCCTCTGAACGCCGTGCCAGACTGACTCCCCTCCAACTGTCGGCTGGTTAGGACATGCCCAAGATACTTTGTTGTCACTACTAAGCTAGCCCCTTTGTTGATGATCACGCTTAATTATTAAATTTTGATAATTATTAATATAATCCATGAATACTCTTTTTAAGAATGTTTTATCCTTCTTTTTAATGTTGTCACCATAGATGCTTGCGTTGGGAATTTCCCCAACTATTTCCTGTTTCAAAACAGGTTTTGTATCCACTTTTTCTTACCTTCTTTCTTTCACCTTCATTAGTGTTGTATCCAACACATCTGTTAAAAAAAAAAATTGGTTTTATTTTGAAATGGACGTAATTTTCAATAAAAGTGAAAATTTTATTCTGGACCAATATTAAATAGGTTCCACTAGGCCGCAGGCAGGTCATGGGAAAATATTACCAGAAGTGTAGAATAACACTATTTTATCTCGTATGTAAGATATATATATATATATATACAGATTTTATTATGCAAAACATAGAAAAGTATTTATAATGTAGTAATATGGTGACAGCTAAGTTATTTTTTTAAAAAGACTGATATTTTCTTTTTTTTTATTCCGGCGCATAATTCATTATTTGATATTGATGACTGCTTTAAATTTTAAATCTTATGTTTGTTCTTGTTTTTTTTTTGAGAAGAATACTGAGGAGTAAAATGTTCGACAAAAGAAAATCTAATGCTTTTGAAACCATTTAATGAAGAAATAGGAAGTTATTTTAGGTATGGAGAACGAACTTTACCCACTGAAGTACGTATGCTTAGTTGCGTACTAATGCCCCATTTCTACAGTTAAAATTTTCTGTATTGGTAGTGTTATCACGATAGTGCCAAAATGTAGCAGTATTCTTGTCTGCACACTGACAGAAAAATGGTTGATGTAGAATTGGTTGCAGCAATTGTTTTAAAAATAATGAAAATTAAATGGCGTAAATTTTTTTTAAAAGTTATTTAATCTAAATTAAAAAAAATTCTATTATTAATCGTATTTGAATTTAATTATAAGATCGATATTCTCAATGAACGTTAGATATCGAGTGACGTGTCACGTGATTGTTACCCTAATGTAAGGTTATGTGTTGTTATTGTGTGCTTACTTTGAATTTATAGAAATGATTTCAAATATTTGTCGGCTTTCTAAGCATGACGTTGAGATATGGAAGTACGAAGACCATTGGGGTGAATTACCAAGAAAGACTGTCAATTCTTTACCTCCTGAAGTTTGCAAGACTGTAATAATGGGTGCTGTGAAGCAGGAGAAACCTAAGGATTATTTTCCAGATTTATTTTCTCCAATGGAAGAAGAAGATGGCTTGAAGCTTCCACCAGATGCTTGTCCTATAAATGAAGTTATTAGACACACAATTAGATTAAATTTATACTGCAAAAGACTTCAAAGATTCATAAAATTGTTGGTTTCTCGAAAAGCTGAGTTCCGTGCACCTATTCTTCAAGAAGTGAGAAAGATACCAGAAATAATTACTCGGAGGAAGGAGAAACCTCAAAGGTTTTATCGATTTAATCTTGGTCAGGGCATGCCGATGCCTTCTCTTGACCAAGAATTAGTTCATAAAATGTTGGAGAAATCTGTAATTGTTATCTTAGCTCAAGTCGGTTATGACAGGACAAGAAAAGCGGCACTTGATATTCTTGTTGATGTAGTTAAAGAAATGCTTATCAAAATTTGTTTATTTTGTCATGCTTTTGCCCAAAAAGACCTGAATAAGGGTCAGGTTTCTTACAGTGATGTTCTTGAAAAATCATTGAGGACAGTCGGGTTTGATGGCATTCAAAGTGTGAAAGATTATTATAGGAAAAAAATTTTAATCAAACGTGACAGGGCCCTTGCCAGAGCAAGGAGATTGCTGGCATTTTATGAGAAGTTGTTAGTGAAATATAAGTTGAACACGGCTGGTGATAATATTCCAGAGATTCATTTTCCAGCTGGAGGCAAACAAAATTCTGAAGTTTTACATGCCATTTTGCAACCTGGATATAAAATGTTGCAAACATTAGATCAAGAAGTACAGCAAAATAATGGTGGAGGACCCAAGCACCAGTGAATTGATTAACTGAAAATACTTTTTTTAAGATCCTTAAGTTCCTTCCTAATTTGTGGTTTTGAAAGTGTTTATTTATCTATTAATTCTATCGAAAAAGACATACTCATAGAATTTTTATTGTAAAATATGCATTAAATTCATAGTTAATTATTCCCCTCTATGACCTGTTTTGCATGCCTTTAATTATATTATTTTTAAAATTATTAAATGGCTTTATGCTTAATGATTTATTCTATATAATGTATGAACAAAACAAACCCTTTGATTAATAATCATATAAAATTTATAAAAACTATTTATATTATATTAATACAGTAAACCAATATATTATATAAAGCATGAATCATTCATGTTAATTCTTCGTTTAAAAATCACTAAATTTAAAATAATGAAAAATGAAATAAATTTATCTCGTACTAACTTTCTGTTCAGAAAAAAAAAATCAAGAAAGATATACTCTTTCAGACTGCAAAGTTTCGTATATTTATTTTGAAAAATATTTGATAGCCTTAATATATTTATATGGAGACAGAATTTGTTTATCGACTATTTCAGTATTGTTGCTTTTGATCTTTTAATGGACATTTTATGATTTGGTCATTAATCTTTATTAAAAATAAGTTGTTTTTTTTCTTATTGTGGAAAACTTTTTATTGAAAAACAAAACTATTTTTATAGTTTTACTTAACCATAATTAGTGAAAATAAACAATAATTGAAGTTGGGCCATTACTGAAATTATAAAAACTAAATGAACTGAAAATGTAATTGGTTCTTTGTCCAATGAGTAAATTTAAGTAAATATTTTTATGAAAGAGATAAAATATTAACTTGAACACACTACTGAATATGCTTAATTTTAATTAACTGCTAGTTGTTTATTAAATTAATTTTGTGAATTCACTTTTTTTTCTCTACTTAATCCATAACCATAGTAATATTAGAAAATACAGACATAACTTTGTTGTAAAATTCCAATGAATTAATGCCCTATATGAAAACTTTTCTTAGATGGTTGACTAGAAGATTTTCTACATCTCTAATTTTCGAATTCGTTGAAG
This sequence comes from Halyomorpha halys, assembly GCF_000696795.3. Taxonomy (NCBI): domain Eukaryota; kingdom Metazoa; phylum Arthropoda; class Insecta; order Hemiptera; family Pentatomidae; genus Halyomorpha; species Halyomorpha halys. The sequence goes on from NW_027116287.1 coordinate 3,764,836, forward strand.
GGACTTATTCTTTCTTGGACTTAAATTATTCCTCTATATTTCAAATGACCTTAGATGGTTTTATAATAAAATATTTTGCATTAGATCTTTCCCCCTCAGTTGTTTATATATATTTCTATCAGTTATTTTACAATTAGAGACACTAGAGTTACTTAAAATGGTATTTGATTATTGTTCAACTCTATTACCAGTTTTTTGTTTTTATTATTAAACATGTTTTACATTAATCCTTGATATATTGTATTTGATCCCTGACTGTATACTTTAAATATGTTAGTTGATTATTAGTCAAGTTTTAATTACAATATCCCATCAAATTTCTTGTTTTATATATTTACCAATATTTTGAGCCAATTTCACTTCAATTTTGTGCCAATAATATGTTTTTAAACAATTAACCTAGACCTATTCTTGCCATCAACCTTGATTCAATGTCATATTTTACTCAACTATTTCGTGAAATATCTTTAACTCTTATCCGTCACTAGCTTTTTATACCTGATTCTCACTAGGTTGTTGTTGGTTCTGGTTAATATGAAAATAAATTTCAGTATTGTAAGAATAACATTTTTGTTAGCAATTATTGATTTTACACATAATATAAATAATTATTCTATAATAATTATTTGATAGTACAAGTAACATTAGTGAAGTAACTGACTCATCAACTATCACATATATACACCTTTACAATCAACTATCGTACAGTTTTCGTTATTGCCGCTAAAGTGTTAGCCACCACCATGTTGTAAATATTTGATAGTTATAGTCATAATAGCATTAATTGTCAGGACAGTTTTACACAGTAATGTCATACTGGGGCTGGCTCGATCGTTCATAGTACAGGTAATGTCAGTGAAGCAACTGTCACGTTAATTATCACATGCATACATACGCCTTGACAGTGAACTATCATACACTTTCTATTATTGCAGGAAAAGTGTTAGCTACTACCATGGTGCAACTGTTTGATAGTTAAAGTCATGACAGCATCTGTGATAGTAATGTTGCACTGGGTCTGGTGTGATCGTTAATAGTACAAGTGAATTCAGTGGACTAGCAGTAGCATTACCTACCGTTTAACTCACATGTATACACCTTGACAGTGAACTGTCACAACATATCAATTGTAATGATGATAGGCAGGAAAACATTGTTCCTATATATTTGCCCAAAAACTTAAAATTATATCAGCCCCAGCCTCAACAATAATCCATCCCGAACCTGTATAAGGATTCCACCCATGACCCCATAAACAGATTTTCCCAAGAACTTGAAATTGTAATGAGTTTTGCTTTGTCATCTCCCACATGACCTACGACTGCAGTTACAAAGTTCTGTTGTCAAGTGATAAGTGACTTACGACTGATACGGGTTAAAATAGTTTAATGATTGAGTTTTATAGTAATATTTAGGGGGTCAGTCTTTCTATCATTATTCATTTTTCATGCATGACATGCCACTTAGCTCCAAAACCTATCAACAATCAGGATAATGTTTTAGACTATGTAAGCCTTGTGGGATAAATCAGTTGAGACAATGTGGAGAGAAGATATGCAGGAAATATTACTTATTCAATTGGAAATCTTATATTTATAAGCTTACTCAGCAAAAAGAGCATGATTTTGAGCAATCCCTTGTAAATAATCAACCACAGTTCTATTCAAAAATACTCATATTGTTTAGCTGGATGGAGTACCATCTTGCTAGGAAATGAAATTACTAGACTATATTTGAAGTAAAGGGAAGAGATAAGTTCTTAAAAATTTGAGACAGCTTTATCCTATGAGGGTGCAGCTCTAGAAGCAACTATTTGAAACATGAAAATACATTCTTTGTTATGGTATGTGACTGAAAGGTAACGCAAAAATCAAATACTTGTTTATGTTATCAGCGAAAAAAAAATACTTATTTTTAATTATTGATTAGCTTTTTGTCTCACCCTCTCTATTTTTTTATAGATTATAATTATAAAACTACATGCTTGGAAATATTAAAATACACAGATCATCAAATGAACTGTTTGCTAACAAGTTTCAAAAGTGTCTACTAACAGGTAATGAAACGTGTGAGATTATATTACACAACAGTCCATTATAAGTTAAAATAAATTTTAAAACCAGTAAATATCAATTTCATTAATTTTTTCTGTAAATACTTATAAAACACTAATTTTTCAACCACTAACATGAGCAAAATATAGATAAAAAACTTAATTTATAGAAATGGTGTATTTTATAACTGAAGTTCTTATGAAACCTGAATCATAAATATATGGCTTATATTCTAATAATATGTATATTCAATGATAAGTACTTTCCAAACTTTTTTTATTGATATAATTCAAATATTTCCCTTTTCTTTATATAAAAAAATATGTTTTAGAGGCTTCCATCTTCAGAGTTTATTCTTTACAATTTTAACAATGCAACGATAATAATAGTACATTTACAGGTGCAAATAAAAAAAAAAAAAGAATAATAAATATAATTACTCACTGTGACAAAAATAGTAGAATTAACAGTTGGTTCCCTTTTATTTAAGAAATAGTTTTTAAAAAAGTGACAGAGTAAAATAATATGTTTAAAAGACAGGGAATGAAGTAGAATATTTGATAGTGTGTTGCAGAAGGTGATTTTTATATAATATGAATTTATCAATTAATGATAATTTAAAAATAAATGTGTAGTTATGTTTGTTATATATTGCTGTATTATTAAAATTTTAGATAATAAACTCTGAAAACAGAGGAGGTATCTGAGTTTATATTAATATAAAGTTTTAAGGAAAATACTTACTAATCACTGAAGATTTATATTATTAAATTAAGCTTTCCTGGGAAAGAATTTTAGTATATAACATGGCTTATATTCTATTTTTGTGATTATATTTACACTATATATCTTTTAAGATTTTATTTTAATTAAATTATAAATTTATTTTGTACTTTTCTTATTAATACAATAAACTGTAGAAACATGTTACATTTATGAAATGATTAATTCAATTAGACATGTGCATATATGTACATGTTCATTTACATCATATTCAATTTACAAAAAACCTATAATTTTTACAAAACAAGTATCAAAGATTCTTCTTAACCTTCCAGTGAACTCTGCTTCGATTCTATTTGTTAAATATTCTGTCTAAAAGTTTGAGTACCTTTCATTCTCGGTAATTGGAACAATGAGTAGAAACAACTCCCTGTTTATGTAAAATGATTTTGCAGATATAGAATATGCATTCATTAAAAGTTTCTTTTTCATACAGAGTAAATGTAAAATATAAAAATATTTTTTATGACCATAATGATAGTTAACTAATCTCAGAAATTATTTTATTTGATACAGATAATATTAAAACTAGAATTTGTTTTTATGTTGAAACATTCTAGAAGATTCAGAAATTTCAGAAACTGGACACATTGTTAATTTATCCTATGATGAGAAGTAAATTACCGACAATATAAATATAAATTTTGAAGTTAGTATTAGAAAAATATTCTGAAGAATAAAACTTGACCCACTTGTACATTTCCAGGGTGTTTGGTGTTAGTCAGATTCCCTGACTTTTCCCTACTTTAAATATAATTCTATTCCACCTCCTCTCTTAAGTAAGGAAGAAAAAAAAATGTAAAATGAAGAAAAACATTTCTCAACACAATATTCAAAACTATTTATTAATAGATAGAGTATTAGTTACTAAATTTATCTATTCGAATTTTATTTGAAATTTGATTTTGTATAAAATTATTTCATTTACTTTAATTTTAAATATTTTAAAATAATATAGACAGTCCCCGTTTACTTCATTAACCACCAATGTAATGTATCAGTGCTCTTGTTGTGTTAAAGCTGATTTAAAGTTACATACCTCAAAAAAAAAAATATATTTTTTATAGAACAAAGCTGTTAAATATTCAATTCAAATAAAAGAAAACATGTTTCATAGTCCAATACAACCATGAATTTAAATGTGTATTAATCATTGCGGCTTTCCCTGTAACACTCACTTCTGATATGAGTCAGAAAAAAAAATTTCAATGAACCTCTTTTTTTTTTTATTTCTTCTGTCATTACAAGTGATATAAGGTGTTTTAAAAAGGAAAATGAGTGATAAAAGTGTTCCACCAGGTTGGGAAAACGAAATTACCCATAAAAATTATATAATTTTGATAAATATTAACATTTTATATATATTGCAAACTCCAATGAAAATTATGCCAATAATTTCGACTAAATCTTTATTTTACCCTATTTTACTGATAGGCGTAATATTGATACTGTATACATCGTATTTATTGTTTTAATTGTGCTATTTCTTAATTGACTTTTAAATATATTTACCTCATCTATACTTGAACCATACTAAATGTTTGTATAAAAACTATTCCACAAAATATTTATTGTTTATGAGAATTCATCATAAATTGATCAGATAAGTTTTTAAGAATAAACATGAAATTTAATTGAAATTAGTTTATATTTACTATAGCCTATAAAAAGCAAAATTCAAAGTCATGAAAAATAATGGCCTGGAATCTCTTAGAATCTTGCAAGTCTCAATGGATACATCTCACATTCTGTGAACTGGAAGGTTAAATTACAAATTTCAAAATCATTTAGAATACATTTTGCAATATTTTTCTCTTAAAATATTTTCTTTTCATTTTTTTATAAATCCTTTTCCAAAATAATTTATCACAGTAGCCAATTTTATTGATTTGATCAAATATTCATTCATAATTCTCTGTATTCATGTCGTTTAATCCAAGATCTTCATTTTGGTCATATGATCTTTCATAATGAGTAATCTTGAGTCTTGGATCAGGATCGGGTGCAGTAAGACTCTGAAACATTAAATCAATTTTATAAAGACTGGAAGAAGAGAGGAAAGCAATTCCACTTCACTCATATTACCGTAGATACAATATATATATATATATATATGAGTTAGTTATAAATGTTTTTAGGATAGCCAATTCTCTTAATATAAAATTTAAATACACACATATATATCATTGGGTTTGAAATAAAAGTTACCAAGAGTATTTCTTAGCCTACCTGTGCCTGAACAAAATTTATACTTCAGAACTGACACAATTGTGAAATTATTTATAATTACATATTCATTATTTTTAATTTCATAATTTTGCTAATATTAGAACATAGATTTGGTTAGGTACATGAAAGTAGCTAAGAAACTTATCTTCACAAAAATAGCTCTTGACCACTTTTACTCGCAGCCCGATGATATGTTTAAAGACATAGTTTTCTTTACTATTATATAAAGCTAAAGGGTTTATTTAAATGTGCTAGTCTCAAAAACTTACAATCTAATTTGAAAAATTCCTTTCATGTTAGTTAGACCCTTGATTGAGGAATATTTTAGGCTATATAGCATTACGCTACAATGGGGATGGATAGAGTAGTGACTATTTAATAAAAAGGTTCAGTAGGTATGTGGGCGTAATCTTTCCATGAAAATTCCTATAAACTTTAAATTTTCAAAGGGGGTTCATTTCCTAGTAGATAGAAATAGATGGGACATTTCCTTTTGTCCTGGATAAGAATTTAATATTGAGGAAGGCTTTAGGTTATATAGCATCATGCTACAACCCATAGGAATAGAGAAATAACTGTACAATTAAAAGTTTCTGTAGGTACAAGACTATAATTGGTCCTTTAATACTGTATATGTGCAATAAGATTTAGGTCGATTAAAATAAACAGACTGTTTTATCTCAGACAGTTTAAACATGCTTTTTGTTAAACAAGTTTATGTTTAATTATTAATCGTTTAGATTTCTTACATTACTTTAGATTTACTCATCAGATCAGATGTATAAGTAATGCACTAACTTATCATGCCTATGAAACAGGTACGTATATTCCAACTTTATTACAGCTAGTCAATGATGAAAAGATAGCAACAATGTAATTTGATACTAATAAAATTAATTAATTAGTAAACCTTTATTTTTACTTAATATATCATAGAACATAATGAAAAAAATTTTTTTTTTTTTTTCGGTTGGCACTATAGACCTTTTAGATCTTTGGGCGCCCGAACCAGGGTACTGCTTTCCAGTTTGCTTTATGCAGCTCTTACTGCCATTCATTGTTGTGTAGAAGCGCCCTGATGGATTACTCTGAGCCAAATGTTCAGCCCATCTTGATCTCCTTGCCTTCCTACCATGAGACATCGACTGGCCATTCTCTGCAAGCAGTTCACTGTAAGTTCTTCTGCTTCATGTGTTAAGGCTCTTATCCCATATCGCTCCTGTAATTGTATGAAGGACTTTCCGTTCAATTTTTTTGATCCTGCTTTCTAGGGTACCTGTTAGAGCCCATGTCTCGCAGCCATATATGAGAGCTGGTTTTATCATGGCATTGTACACCCTTAGTTCTAGATTTTTAGACATTTTTTGGGATTTTAGTAAATGAAAAATATATATAAACTAAATATGAAAAAAAAAAAACTACTAACTTAAAACTTCCTGTAAATGAAAATACTGAATCTACAAATGTTTATATAAGCTGATAGTTTCAGAATTGCATTGTGGTTTAAAATATTCCAGTTAGGAAATATATTCTGAAACCAAAAATGGCAATGTCACAAAAGTTTAAATTAAAACCGCAATAAAAACAGTATAGAATAAACTTGGTGTTATCAACTAGAATAATGACAGTAATTATTCTTCACTTGAAAGTTATTTTGCTTGGTTATCCACACCTCAATGAAGCTTTCTATTTATTTTATATTTCCTCCCTATTGTAAGATTGGTATTGAGGCATTTTTTTTTTAATTTAATTTATTCATTTCTGATTATATGATTAGAGTCAACTAACAATTTTACACTGGTCCTTTTACAACAAAACCACCGCATAAGACTGAGTAATATTTAAGACAATGCGATACTAACCTGTACAAAAGAATTGCCTGCTGGGTCATCCAGAACCAATGTAACAGCTTCCTCAGTTGCTAAGACTTTGTCTAACCTTTTAGCTAGGGTAGATAGTGCTTCAGCAACCTCAGCTTGTAAAGTGTCTCTAGTTAGTACACTACGCTCTAAACCAGTTTTCAAGTCTGTCAAAAGTCCTTCCACAGTTGTGAACTTTCCGCCAACAACAAATGGTCCAGCTTCCAACTCCAGTTCGGGAACCAAAACAGAGCATGTTTCTGACTGCACAAAAATAATAAGTGAGATTATGAAGTTTTAAAACCAAAGTCATAGTGCTGGTTGATTTTTCTTAAGACATTAGGGTAAAGGTATCATCAGTAGTTAACACAAGTTATGTTTAATTAACAGTTAAGTTAAGTAAAAATAAAAGTTAAGTTTAAGACAAAAATTAATTTACTATTAGTAAATTAATTATATTACATAATTATAATATGCAGCATGCATATATTATATGCATGCTGAATACACCTTGATAATTAGGTAGTTTTGATGTAAGAATCATGTTAGCATTAGAACCATACCATAAGAAAATATAAACAGAATCTATAAAACTTCTCTCTCCAACCATTAGACTTAAAAATTTCTGTTTTATTTTGTTTCTGTGTAAGAATGAAAAAAAAAAATCTAAAAATGAAAAAAAAGCTAACTAATAAAAAAAAAAGGGGTGCAGAACCGCAACAGTGCTATAACATTTCAATGTGAAATAAGCAGAATACCTGTTAGACGGCATTGATTTAACATTGAGATCACTTAACATCATTATCCTGGGGCATAAGATATACGACTCCAATGGGAGTCTTGGGTCGACGAAAGAAAAATAAAACATCATTAATCTTTGATAATTGTACATTCCATTATACAATTACTAAAACAATAAATGTTATTGAGTATATCCATAAACCGAATTGAGAATCTCAAGAAAAAGGTGAAGGTCTTACACGTCTTTTATAGATTTACAAGAAAATAAAGAGATGTCTTTTAATTATTTCAGGATAAGTGTTAAACCATTCGATGTGGAATAGCTTTTTCATTCCTGTATTGTGATAATTTTATTTTTTTAAATCTCACGTTTCTGGATTTCTTTTGTATGTGTTATTTAATTTTAAGAATTTCATCATTCCAATAATTTTTTTTCTTCAATTAATGGTTATATTTCAATGCTACCCATTGTTTTATAAATTATTGAACTGGAATGAATTGTTAAATTGAATCATCGTATTAAATTTTAGTTAACATAAAATAACATTAAGATGGTCCATATTTACTGTAAAACATTTGCAACAACAATACCTCATGAAACAGCACAGGTTCCAGGTTCCTTTCAGTCGATCAGGAAGTGCTAAGAAAAATGGACATATGGCATTGTATGTAAAATGTATCACTCCATTCAAACCTAAGCCAACGAGATTGCAATTGTGATGCCACAGAGTCCCATATTTAAAAACCCATATGTGAGCATTGGGCCTTAATCTATTTACTTTTAGGATAAGTACATAAAATCACCTTTAGGAGGTCACGAGAAAAGTCTTCTCTAGATGAAACAGTGACTTCAATTTTCACACCCCGTGGTTCCATTCCAGCACCAGATTTGATTTCATTTGTTCGATAGCCGCAACTATCACAATTCGTAGCCATTATAACCACCTCTTTAAAGTAAGGGATTTCTAAAAAAATTATGAAGTTATTTATTTTATAAAATAAGTTATTGATAAAGTAATGTCTTAATTATAACAACTAATTGATGGTGATTATTACAAATAAATAATAATGATTTATAAATGAACTTACTGGTCAACTTCATATTGGTAGTGGTTGGAGTTCCACAAATTGGACAATTGGTAGGAAATCTGAGTACTTCAGCCTCTAAGTCCAGAGGCTCCTCAGACTCACCGAGTGGTGGAAGAAGAGACTCATCTTTTCCTTCTGGCTCTCCTATTTCTTCTTTCGTGTATATACCTAGGATATGGTCTTCAGATTTACTCCGATCGAAGTGAACTACGTGACAATTAGGGTCTGGTTTTGGAGCTTTAGGATTTTCCACACAAGAATGCCCACTTATATCTTCAATTATCTATAAAAAATATATATATTATTTCATTAATGATAAACCTTAAAAGAACAAAGTAAAAAAACCAAAATCAATGAATTATATGTATACCAAAACAAAAGGGCGTGTTAGGGTTTTTAACAAAAATAGTTTGTCAACAAAATCCTTAATTTTGTCTGCAGTTTCTGGATCTGATGGTTTTCGTACTTCATAATCTCGAATTAAACCTCCTATAGCTCTGTTTATAATTCCTTCAACAGTAGTCACCTCTAAAATTGAGAGGTAGATTTTTAAATAATAAAACATTTTAAAATATCAATAAATTATGTTGATAGAAAACAAATAGGAAGTAGTACACAAGAATTATAACGAGGTAAGCGGTTTAAAAATTGATTGAATCCAAATAATGCAATCTTTCCGAATATAAAATGCTTGAAGTAAGATGTGTAATCCCCTAAAAATTAAAAACAACAAAATATTTTTACCAGCTAAATTATATAATTACTTTTTTATAATTAACAAGTAGATGCCTTAGCCAAACTTTGAGCAGTAGTGAAAAATTAACTTGTATTAAAGAGCAAAGGAATGAACTAATTTTTAGATAAAAATTGTCAATGGAAATGACAAATTTATTAATTATATAATAGAGAAAAAAAGGAAGGCAAAATGAGTACCATTAAATCCATAATTCAAAGTTGCGTATATATTTGATAATACATACCTCCTTTTTGTGATTGTGAAGGAACTTCAAAATCCAAAATAGGTAATTTTATTGAAGTATAGTCTGATTTTACAACTTGGCGATTAAAATCTTCAGGAGCTTCCACACTTAAGGTAATACGAACTCCTTTTTCTTCAACTTTTCCTGCAGATTGTATTTCATTGTTTCTATACCCGCATTCCAAACACTCGAATGACATAAGCACAACTTGTTTATAAAAAGGAATTTTAGTGAGCAGTATTCTTGTGATACCCTGAAACATGTATTAAGAACTTATTCAATAAAATTATTTAAATGGGTTTAATGACCATTTGATATAGTTTGTTTTTTTGCATCCATTGGTACATAGTGAGACTTGTAATCCATGAGTTTTACGTGAACAGGGATAATATGATTAATAAGACCAATATTTACTAGTGTCTGTAGAAAATAGATCTTTATTATTTTACTCTCCAATAGAAATAGAAGCCTAATGAAAAATAACTTGTCATAAAAATACGGGGTCACTTCCAATCAGCTTTTAATTAATATTCATATCAAAAATAGTTATTTTCATTAAATTATTAAGACATAATAACCTTTGTTAAAGTATGTTTACATGATACTAGTTCACTGGTACACTGACTTCGGTGCTGATGCAGCTCTTGTTCCATGTAGATACACGATAGTTAGTCCTTGCCAGTGGACTAGGACATCTTCAAACTTTTAATCCTATTAGTAAATACACAAGGCAAAATCTTTAAGAAATTATTAATAGAGGGGTGAAAACAAAGTTTATTGAATTGGATAGGATTTCAATCGTCAAGATTGTAAAAATAAGGATTTCTGTGGCGAGGCCATAAAACACCTTCAGTTAGTATTATGTGGACCAGAAGTAAATTATGTTAATGATAAAACAATAACAAGTTTAAAAACTGCTTATCACTACTCTGCTTTGATAGTGGAACATTTGACAAAAAAAAAAACTTTTTTGTATATTGTATTTAACGTATTACGAGTACCTTGTGACAGACCTACTTAGTTTATAATAATATGTTGAACAACCCCAGTAAAGAAAAACAGTCCTTGGGATAAATCTAATTAAAAATAAAATAAAAACAAAGCGTGTGTGCATGTGAAAGTATATATATAACAATTCAAAGATGTAATCAACATATTACATGTTATATTAATTCCTTCTTGCAATGGACCTATAGCTGAAGATCATAAAACTAAAATTTTGAAAAAAAAAAATCTTTGACATGACATTACAGCATACTGTTGGAACTGCCAACTAACATAGTGTTACTATACTTTTGGAACAGGCAAGGGCTGATAATGTAAAAAAACAAAATGTACATAAATCACATACAAATCTTAACTGTACAAATGATACTTTTATTACAGTAATTGTCTGATTATATTATGAACATTTACATGTTGAGGAGCCACATGTAATAAACTTACATTTTTCCCACAAGTTACACAAAGTGATTCAATCTGTGTGATGTCTTCATCAGGGTCCAAATCTGAGAAGAGCGATCTTTTAGCATGATTCGCCACTCCATTTGTTTCCATAATTTTTTCTTAATTGATAATAAATTTAAAAATTGTAAGATCTATAACCAGGAATGGTACCTTCTGGACAAGGATGTCACGATAACAACTTTTGATTAACTACATATTTTTATCTTGGTTATTTATTCTATGATTTTGCCTTATTTTAAGCGGAGTTAATAATGATGTGTAAATACAGAATTTGAAATAAATCATTCCTGGTTTGAGGAGTAATATTATTTGAAAATTTGTAAGGTGCTGCTCGCTGTTAGGAGGCGGTGAAAGTTGGGAACTAGAGTGAGAATGTCAATATGTCGGAGACTGTCCCGAGAGAAGGTTGTCTCCACTAGGTGTTGAGTGCTCGCGTATCGTGTGTGACAGGAACCCATGCCGTAGTATGCCTCCAACGTCATGTCAAGCAGCAACATCGTCGTTGAGTGGCTTCGTTCCCTTCATCTCGGCCAATATGCCGAATCCTTTCTCGACAACGGATACGACGACCTGGAAATATGTAAACAAGTAGGAGATCCCGATTTGGACGCTATTGGAGTATTCAATGCCAATCATAGGCAGAGATTGCTCCAGTCTGTCCGGACTCTCAGAGAAGAAGGGGCCGCTTCTGTCTATTTTACTCTGGAAGAATCGCAAGCGATCCAGGAAGAATGTAAGGGTGAAACTTCCTCAGCCAGGTCGTCGAGGAATTCGGACAAATCCCGGAGCCCATCTAGCGGTAGTGCACAAGAAGTACCACGGTACGTTGATGAATATGAAGAAGGAAAAGCGGAATTGGTTAGAATACCTAAAGTGCAGTTGAAGATGTTGATTCGGGAACGTTTGGCTCAAGATGGAATCAGGCTCAGTTCTCAACCATATTCTACTTCGGTAAGTTTATAACCTGCTGATCAGTTTCCTCCGCTTTGTTTTCTTCATATTTTATCATAATATTATTTAAAATTTACAAGTATGAATTCACTTCGGTTCGTTTGAGGATGTGTATTTATAATATTTGGGGTTTGTCATTTGGTGATAATGTATCTTTATGATAACCTCAGTTGGAATGATTACAGCCCTGTGTTCTGTCATATTTTAGATTTCACAATGAACTTTTCTTAATCTGTTAAAACTCTTAGCTTTAATTGAAAGATTTAAAGATTTCTCAATCATATTTTTAAATAAATATTTACTAATGAAATGGAGAGGGGTTCTATGTAATTATTGAGTTGCTAAGTGCTTTCAAGTTAATGCTACAGAACATAACTTTTGTTTACAATGAAATGAAACTTCTTTAGGCATAGATTAGACAAAACATGAAACCCTTTCACTTCTCGATATATAAAATATTTATAAATTAGCATAGAACATAAGAGGTATTTCCTTAAATTAAGGGAGATTTCTTTAACTATAATTCTGTTGCTAGCACCTGAAATAATTAAATTGTCGACAAATACTAAAAACTATGTTTTTTTTCTAACGCACTAGAGTCTCATGCATCTTTTGAAATCTTGATGGTACATGTTCAGTAACTATAACCATACAACCTATAATTTGATAATATGCTTTTTAATACCTTATCGAACGAGCTATTTACAACTTAGTAAAGTTATTTTTATACTAAAGTAAATAATTATTTATTTATATATGACATTTTTTAATGATTTAAAAGCTGTATTTATTCTATTTGGTCAGTAAATTTTACTATACAGTTTCTGATATTTTGGAGTAAGTATGAGCAATTAAATTTATTGATAATTGATATAAACAATAATTCATATCAGGAATTACTATGATTGATTTATTTAAAGTGTAAATATGATTTATCAAACTGGAATTTCAATGTGATATATATCTACTGTTATTTAAGTTGTGAATATGATTCTATCAATCAACTCCATGATTTATTTTAGTTCTTTCTTTTAATAAGAAATGTTCTGGTTATGATTTATAATAATTTGTACTGTTCATATTATCTTAAGCTTTAAATTATTTTGATGTTTAATATAGCTCTGCCGATTGTCAGAAATTTCTTTTGTTGTGTTGATTTCTTACATATTTTAGATTATTTTTCTTACAATAATTTTGGACCATTTTTGGATCAAGTGGTAAAATATAAAAATAAATTAATTTTTGATCTAAAAATATTAAGTTACTATCCTCTAATACATCAACTACTGAAACAATCGGCAAATTTTGATTCTAATAAAAAAAATGAATCAGTCCTGCAAACTTTTTATGGGACCGAGGAGGCATGGTGTTGGAGAAATGACTGCTTCTTAAAATATTCATGATAGTACTCTTTGTCACTACCAAGCTCCACCTACCTGGTTTAAACCCTAACAAATGTTAGTTACTTATCTGTGGACCAAGGAGACTTCTCTCAACCCATGAATTATGAAAAGAAGAATGTAATCACTAAGTCGAGGTTGATTTTCAAATTAAAAAAATATGATTGCTAGTAATCATTTTTGAGCTCTGTTAAGTTTATAATTGCTCTTATTCAACATTTCCCTGGAAAATAATATATAATAATTCATTTTTTGTTGATAATTAAGTGAATATTCTCTGTCTGTTAAAACTATTTAAATTTGTATGCTTAACCATTGGCTCATAACCTGTTGATAGTGATGACAAATAATGAATATTTTTAAAATGCATGAATTGTATTTATACCAATAACTCTGTTTTATTATTTTATATTTCATTTAATATTTGTTTTTTTTTCTTTTATCTTAATGTAATATATATATATATATATATTTTGTTATATAGAAATTTTGACAGAATGATTTACATTATGTTGCCCTGATGTTGAAATTTCTTTTCCCTAGACTACAAACTTAATGATATTGGTTTTCAGCCATAACTTAGTTTATCTATTCGTTTTTCTACCAAGGATTATATTGGTTCCATTGTAATGCACCTTTGGAAAGTTATTCCCTATTAGACTCCTTATTCTAGTAATTTTTTTTCTTTTTTTCCAGGTTCTATAGCTTCCTACTTTCTTGATACTCTCACTGTACAATTATTCTGACTTTACATTATTTTTAATTTTTATTGTCTAAATAGCGTGACTTATATTTTTATTTCCAGTCATCCCCTGCATTAAACCTTCATTGACGTTTTTAGTGTAAAAATGTTCACTTCCTGTAGGATGTAGATATTTTACTGAATATTTTAATTAATTACTGAACTCTTTTAATGTATACAAATTAATTACCCTTACAGAATTGAATGAAAATATGAAAGATAAGGGTTTAAAAAAATATATATTTAACTTAATAGTAAACTATTTATTAATTATTCAGGCTGTTCGTCTTTATCAGCCCTCATTTATGCTGCAGGACTCAAAAGTCTCGAAGATTCATTATTATTTATTTATTATTATAGCTGGGTCAAAGTCATCGTTATTTCTGATAAATAGATTAATAAATAAATTTTGAGTAAGTTTTTTACTTTAAATTTTTACTCCCCACTATCCTTAAATACATATATTACAAGATTCTTTCTTGAAATGAATCCGTCATTTATCAACAGTTTGAATCGGCCGTTTTACCAGAAAGTTTCAATCAGACGTTTACTATTTACAAAATCTAAAAATCTTAATAAAACTTACTCAAAAAATCGCGAATTATCTTTTAACCGTTCTTATTAAGTTTGGTCGGCCATACATGGATATATTTAGTTAATGGAATAAAAGATTAATTGAAATATATCATGATAGTTGGATGACTTGGATGTATTTTGGGGAAATTAGTCTTTTGTTCCTAAGATTATATTTTTTAAAAATGAGTCATATATTCATAGTTTGTATTTTAGATCGATCCGTGTCTTTTCGTGTTATTCATGCCGATTCGAACTTGACAACTTTTTTCGTATAACTGAAATTTCCAAGTATGTAGCAGCCATGTTTAACTATTTAAAGCAAGAATGATAGGTGTGTGTATTTTTCAGTGCATCCTCGATAATTTGTTCACAAATTAAGAATACGGATAACGGATAGCAAATCTCTTGTTTTACGTATTCCTTTCTTATTTTTCAACTAACTATATACATGAGAACAATTAAACCACAAAGCATTTTCTAAATAGATTAATTTTTAAAAAATCTTTAAACGTTTTACTTGTTTCATAAGGGCGTACTAATGGCAATATAAGTAGGCATTAGATTTATTGATGTCTCCGCAGATTGAGAAGTAATACACGACCAAATAGTTATAAAGAGTTTTGTAAACTATATTAGTATACTATACTACTATAGTAGTATAGTATAGTCTGCTACTGGTGTGGGAAATAACCGAGCAAGGAAGAGTTGAACCACAAAAATAGAGGCAAGGTGAACGAATGGACACTAAACCACACGGGACACAGGTTTCATCGGTCCTATATTTATTCTGATTTTAGAACATCTTGATAAAATTACCTCATTGTACAACCGTTGTTCTATTTTATATATCTTTGAAAGTTAGGTAAACAGTACTTAAATCTCATTTTAATGGCTTGTACCTCATCCTCCTACATTATGCATTGACCATATGTCTTTGAGCCACCCAAATCGGTCTTTTGCGACTGACAAAACATCCAAAATAAATCATA
>NW_027116287.1:3780745-3788157 GCF_000696795.3 Halyomorpha halys
TAGTTAAAAACTATTAAATTGCCGACGTTTCGCCCCACTTTGTCGAGCTTCATTGTGGCAGTTCAAGTTTAGAGCTTTCGAGACTTTTTATACTTAATCTATGTTTACGTTTAACATGAGTTTGACTTTGTAAGTGGCATATAAACGGTGGCCTAAAAGTAATTTTTGAACCCCAACTAATATTTGCACTTGTATTATGATTTAGTTGATTTAAAATAACTCTGATTATTATTACGTTTAATATAATGGAGTAAGATATATTATGTTAGTATTTTTGCATTATCTTTTTGTTAGAGAGCACCAGAATCTGATTTTGTTGTTAACTGTACCATTAATGTAATGAAGTATGTACAAGACTTTGTCTTTCATATAATAAATATATATTTTATTCTACTTAAACATCATTTGTAATTTGCTAATTGCTAAGGTCTTATAGAAACCTGTTTTTCAAGTCGTAAAGGTTGAGTCCGAACAAGTTGAGGGACTGACATTTCTATGTGTACAACTTATTTTTCTCAAGTTCAAGTTATTAAATACAATTATTGAATGTCGAAAAAGTTGGATATTTATCGAGTTATTTATCTTAAGATAGTATTTATGCTAAATTGCACTATCCTAGAGACAGCGTTTCTAACGTACTTACTGGAAAATGATCCTTGTGCGAGTATCAATTCGCCTATTAGAAACAATTGACTTTAATTGTAGGGATCGTGAATTTATTCTCTTTTTAATCGATTTGAAATATTTTTCTTTTGAAAGACAAAACCTCCAAAACAGCGCCTCACAAACTTTAGTTATGAATTGATGTTTTTTGGCATTACCATCATATTACATTGGCATCATAAATTGGTGAACGGATTCTAGGAAATTTGTTTTCTTGAGAAAATTATGCCACAATTTTTTTTTTTAATATTTATGAATTTAAGTTTTTTTAACATATATATTTACACATACAATTACATATATATTTATAAACTGCCTGAGAAAAAATTAAGTACATAAATATGATAAATGTTTCAGAACACATAATGATATTGGGAAGGAACCACCCAATGGTGGTACTTCAATCGTTCCTTTAAATTAGAAGATCCTGTTGCAATTTTCTTTTCAGACGCCTCGAAAAATTATCAGAGATTGTTAAGGATGAGATATTAAGAACTAATGGGTTTAAGTGGGAAAGGATTTTGGAATAAAAGGATGTATGTAAAAATGAGTAGAGGGCCAAATCTGCAACGAATAGGATATTGAAGTTTTTATGGATGAGTTTATTTGTGACGTAATAAGAAGCCTTAAGGATTTTACGGAAGATTTTGGATTGAATACGGGAGGTATTTGATGGTTTGGTGGAGTCCTAAAGCTCAATTCTTTTTGTCCAAATAGGAAAAAACGTTTGTCAAGTAGGTGTTGTAGTAATTGGAATCTATGAGCAGTTTCTTGTTTCAGTCTAGTGTGGGGATTCCAAGTAAGTTTGTCATGATGGACTCCTAAATAGCGAATCTGTTCTACAGGCTTTAGTGGGATATTAAAAAAGATCCAGTAAAAACTTAATTCCAATTAACATCGTTTTTATCATCCCTTATTTCTCAAGAACACAAAATATTTCTATATTTAAAGTAGTAGATATTATATATACATTTTCTCACTTCTCACTTGCCTTAAATCTCAAGACGGTATGATAAAAATGTAGAATACCACTGCAATAGAAAATTGGCATGACTATGTAATCAATAAAGTTGCGAGAGGTTGCTGAAACAAAGTTTTTTCATTGACTGATCCTCAAGACCCACTAAAAAATATATGCCTACATCAGTCAAGAGAAAAGTTATCAATATATATATGGTAAATCAAAAAACTCATGAATGTTTATAATGAGTTAGATATAATGCAGGTCATCAAACTAGATTAGTCACTAGGGACTGGTCACGTTATAAGGAATCCTGATGAAATCTGATGGAAAGTAGTTGGAAGACATATGGAACAAGGAGAGTTAGTCGTGCAAAGCTTAAATGGGAAGATAAATTGGCTGTTGATATGTCAGTCTACTGCATGGTACTCGAAGTTGGAAGACGTCTATAGTGGGTCGAGCCAAATCTCAACTCTAGAAGTAGGAAAAATAAAAAACATTGTTTAAGTGTACATACAGTGTACCAACCAATAAATCACCCTTTAAAAAGAAACAAAAAACATATAACATATATATAAACAATTTTTAGACCCAGTACTTTATCCCACTATGTAATGAGGAACTGGAGGATGAAGATTAAAAATCTTCTAGAAGACAGACGAGAGCTCTCCATCATACTCAAGTACCTTAGAGACTAGAAGGGCCGTACCGTACTGTAATGCAATGCCTAACATTTTATTGACATCACTTTCTCTTTTTTCTTCCGCCTGTCCAATTTTTCTTGTACCCAAAATGTTCCTTTGAAATCGATCCAGATTATTCCAATATTTCGCAATGCCTCCTCAATCTCAATACTCTACAGACTGGAATTACCGGAAAAGATGTCATGGTATTCCTTTATTTAACTTTGAATTTTCCAAAACTTTTTTGCTAAAAATTAAGGGAAAAAATATCCGCCATCACGAATTAATACATATTCGAACCCGCGAAAAATAGTCCAGTGTTCTTGTTTTAGTTTAGTTGTTCTCTTTCTTTACTCTGGATTTTGTGATTATGGATTCATTCGGTTTAGGATTTTTTTCTTTTTAGTTTTTATTCATTATAAATTGTACAATTATAAATTGCTTGCTTAAAACATTGTTTCAAAATGAAATCAGAAATCAATGTAATTCAAACCTTCAATAAACGAATATTATTGAACACTGTTAACAAAATAAAACGTTATATGCTATGAAGGTTTTGTCTACCCGGAGCGCCTAACAATATAAATATATAGACTAAATTAAAAATTTTATTAATATTCTTTCTGTTATTTTTATTAAAATTTGCAATAGATGCATAAAGAGGGTGAATATGCATGAAAATTATGCATTTTCTAATGAACAGTGTATAATATTAAAGGTCTTAAAAGATGAGAAAAAAAAAATCAGAAATTATCAAAAATTTCCTTTGAATATAAAAACTACCTAACAAATTGGTTATTTTGTTTTCCCAGTTTGTACTTAATTAATACCGATTTTTCAAAACAACCATGTATTATTACTTTTTTAAAAGTATGTATGGTTCAAAATTTTTTTATAAGATCTAAGAATATATTTCAATAGATCAACTAGTGTTCTTGGGTATCGATTCATTAATAAATATTTTTTGAATATTATTACAATTTTTTTTTTTTTTTTGCATTTCTCATTTTTTGTTCCAATTCTATATTTGTGAATGGCAGAGAATTTTATTCAAGGCAGCTATAAGTCATGGAATCCGATTGACAGGCCCTTGTTGACAGCCTGGAAATAGGAATATTATATTTCATATAGAGCTGTCCAAGCTGGGTGTCCTTTTCTGTAGGATGTTAAAGGAAGAAGAATGTGGTAAATTATTTGGTTGCGAAAAGGTAATTCAACTTTTTTTTTCAACTTATTTTAAACATCTTTTTTGTGGTTGTTTTTTAGTGGGATTAATTTTTATTATTAAATATTAATGAAAAATACTTTTGAACTATATTAAAGTATTTTTCAATAAAAAATTGTATTACAATAAAAACTTCCCACAGTTTTGTTAAGTAAATGTATACTCCACACTATTAACGTTTCGGCCTTTACTATAGACCATTATCAAAGCTTTTCATCTTCAGCACAGTCACACATTTATATTTTTCTGTTATACAATTCTTATGAAATACTCATAATAATTTATTTTAATTTTTTCTTATTTTCTGCTGTTTACTTTTTTTTTTTTTTTTTTTTTTTAATATGGTTTTCATAATACTTAACGTTTCAGTTATCCGTTTAGAGAGGTCAAATTATTTCTTGATGGCCAAAATTTAGCTATACGCATCCGATTATGAAAGTCCTATACTCCAGACTGGGAAATTTAGAAATTATCTATTGGGAGAGGTGTCCGTTAAATGAGGTTTTACTGTACTTCAATTTAAGATTGGAAAATAACACTCTTAAATTTTACATGCTATAAAGTTCTTTAGACAGGTGAATCTGCCGTAATCTTGATACTAGAAATATATTTAAGATAACATCATGATTAATGAACATTCAAAAAGGAATTGGTAAAGTTCTATTTATTATTGAAATAAATAACCATGAATAGAATATATACCTTCTGAGTAACGTGCTAAAAATGCTTAATTTTGTTATTATTATTATTTTGCCGGAGAAATCGGAATAGCACATAACCTTCCCGGGAAAATTCTGAACATTTAGCAAAAAGGTTGGTTGAACATTGCAAAAAAAAAAATTGCATTCCCCATTACAATCGGATGAACTGAAAAGACGATGTAGGCTAAAAGAGGAGATATTTAGCTTTCCAATGGATTTATTAACGTAGGAATTGGATAAAATAAAGAATAGTTATGAACGATTATTTGAGTAATGGTCACCGGAATAAAAAAAAAATCTAAATAAATCAAGGTTAAAAAATTCTAATTTTTAATTTCTTTAAAAATTATATTTAGGGGTTTCATACGATGCTTAGAACTAATATGATTTTAACAAGCTTTATGCGGGCTATTCTGCCCACAAGTTTTTGTCAATTCAAACATATTAAATTAAAACTGTTAATCACAGTTAATTTTCACTATTATAATTTATCACAATATTGTTGATAAAAACTACAAAAGTATTGTTATGCTAAACAATGATATTTTAAATAAAAACAGCAAAAATATTGTTGTGATAAACGACAATATTTTTAATAAAAACAACAAAAATATTGTGATAAATTATAATAGTGAAAATTAACTTTTTAATTTTTAATTAAATATGTTTGAATTGACAAAATAGGGTGTTTGTGGGCAGAATAGCCTGCAATAGGTTTTTTAAAAATTGTATTAAGACTGTTCTCGAAACGTCGGATTTATACAAAAATATAAATTGCTAAATTGCTAAAATTGGATAAAATTAATTTTATTTAAACAACATTAGCCGTGACTCATGTTGACAACTCCTGTGGGTTCTGGAGCCCTCCTGGGGTCCATCCAGCCTCCTAAATTAGGTAAAAATCTGGCGGTTGAGCGTGATTCTGTCCAAATCACCTCCTTGCACAACCGTTGGTCTAGTAACAGTACTTCCTTACAAAAAGGGTATTCATGATGTTGTGTTAAATGTTAAATGTTTTACCATGTTAAATATTATAACTATAGGATTGTGAGCAGCCCTATTTGAAGTCATGTTAAACGTTAAGTGCATAAGAGCCCCTAGCGGATTTTCTCAGCAACTTGTATAAGCCTTTATGTTTATAACCTTCCTTCCAGACCCTCATGTTATTGTTTACTTCAGTTTTGATTTAAGTAATTAATTACAACATGCCTAGAGTGAGTGAAAAGTGGAATTTGTGTGAAAGTTTAGCTTATGAAATGAAATGAAAAAATAACTTTATTCTGGAACATATGTCCCCTAAGAATAATTACATGGTTCTTGTAGTGAGATTTTTATCTGGCGAGCGTTTACAAATTTTCAGATAGTAGAATGAAATTACATTGTTTTTTTTACTGTTTTTTTTCTCAAATGTATCATTAAAATTATCCATTCTGGTTTAATAACAGAGATATGAATACCACAAACACACGAAAGAACTGAGCTGTCACAACAACAAAAATGGCGGCGATCTCGACTGGTCTATTGTGTGACGTCATTCTCCATTTAACAGACTCTCAGCCATGTTAAATGTTATTTCATTTTACCACGGTAAAAGAAGGCAATTTTTTTCGATTTAACATGAGTTTTTCCATTTAACACGCTTTAAGATGTTAAACCAAAGATCATGAATACCCCTAAAGTACTGAACCCCTGACCCTTCATGGGTTGTAGCGGTAGAGATTTTTTTTAAACAACATTATGTTAGTTGTTACTTTTTTCTGCTTACAACTATTTTATGCCAACTTAGTTTACAGTAATGCTTTTAATCATTGTGATTAGAATTTAATAGTGTTGATGATTAAATTCGTGCTTATCATGTGCATTTTTTTTTTTTTTTTGTCTAGCCCCAATAGAAACCATGTTATTAAAATAGAACTATATACGTTTTGTTTTTAACTTTTGTCCTTTTACTGGAGCAGTGCTCCATTCGAAGGACAGATTGATGTAATTTTATATAAGTGATAAAAATATAGGAGGTGCTGGGGCGCACTTCGTTTTCTGTCGTGTGCATTACTTCATGTCTGCAAATGTTAAGTAATCGTTAAGCTCAGAAATTGCGAAGATGTTAACCATATGTATGCCTCCTATGACTGTGATGAAGCCAGAGTTGGGCAAAAATGATTCGATTGACAAGAGACGAATACTTTTTTATTCGATTGACGAGAGACGAATAAATTTTTATTCAAATAAAATACGATTTAACAATCCGAATACTTTTTTATTCGAATATGTAAAATACTATTTCAATCGAATACAAAATTAGTCTAATACATATTATTCGAATAAAAATTTGATTTTTTTTTTTTAAATTCACTTATTTTTTTACCACCTTCAATTTCTAATGTATGAGGGTTCTATTTCACATATTCAGACGAGTACAAAATGAAAATGCTATCGATTTTAATATCCCATATCGATTTATTTTAATTTTTTAAATTTCTAATGCATAGGGGCCAATTTTTAAGTTTCCGGATATGCAGATTATGAAAATGCTATCTATTTTAACATGGCGTATCGATTTATTTTAACTTTCTTGATTTCTTTATATGTTACGGTCCCTTTATACGTTCTAAGGAAGTCAGAATATGAAAAAGATATCGATTTGAAGATCGCGTATTGATTTATTTTTACTTTTCTGATTTCTAACATGTTAGGGTCCCTTAATACGCTTTGAGAAATGCAGAATATGAAAATTATATCGATTTTAAGTTCTCGTATCGAGTTATTTTAACTTTTCCGATTTCTAACATGTTAGGGTCCCTTTATACGTTTTTGAGGAATGCAGAATATGAAAATGATATAGATTTTGTGATCGCTCATCGATTTATATGAACTTTTCTGATTTCTAACATGTCAGGGTCTCTTTATATGTTTCAATATATGCCAAAAATGAAAATGCTATTTATTTTATGATCGCGTTTCGATTTATTTTAATTTTCTTGATCCCGAACATGTTAGGGTCACTTTTTATGTTTTGAGATATGAAAAATGAGAAAATACTATCGATTTTAAGATCGCGTATCGATTTATTTTAACTAAGATAAGAAATATGCATATCTCAAAACATGAAGAGGTCCTAACATGTTAAAAATCTGAAAAGTTAAAATAAATCGATAGCATTTTCATATTCTACATATCCC
>NW_027116287.1:3788207-3792086 GCF_000696795.3 Halyomorpha halys
TCTGTTCAACAGGCATTAGTGGTGTATCTAGAAAGGATACTGTAGGACAGGAGGGCAGAGGTTTACGACGGAGAGTAAAGGTGATCTGGTGGGATATGTCAGGATTTATTTTGATTCTCCAGTTTTTACACCATTCTTCAATAGATGTTATGTGTGCCTGTAGTGTTTGTGATGCATTAGTTGGACAAAATGGTTAATAATTTATTTCCTTGTATAAATAGATATTTTTTTAGCAGATTTTATATTTTTATTTTTAGAAATGAATAGGGGTGGACTATAATACCATATCATAAGAGATATAATATAATGGTATAATAATTTAATTATTTTATGATTAAAATAAAAGAATAAAAATTAATACTAATTATTTGGTTAAATATATACTATAATATTACAATAATTCTTATGAATATACGCAATGATACTCTACTCATTTCTATTCCACTAAAATCGACATTACTTGAAGGCCCCCAGGGTTGCTGACCTAGCTCCACCTGTATTGGTAGCAGAAGGGAACACACCTGTTCACACACTTCTGTTTTCATTGTTATCCTTCCAAACTCTTTGTACGCCACAGCTACCTGGCAAGTCGACCCATTATTGTCAGATATACAGCTTTAGAGAGCTAGTTTCCATAGAAAACCAACAAATCAATGATGGAAAAAAAAATGGAACCTCCCTGATGCCTCCTCAGTAAAGAGAGGAATTGCTCTCTACAAAAAATCCTTAAAAAAAAAAAAAAAAAACTAATTGTTCTAATATATTATTATCAATATGAAAATGAAGTGATCAATTATAATAAAATACTTAATCACAATTTTATTAATGAGTTCACAATACTTCCGCCTGTCAAGCCATCCTCAATGGAAAATCTGTCAGTACAATTATTCAACCACATTATTCAACATAACCAAATTGTATTATATTTATTTAACGAATGTGTGACTGATAGATGGTAATTGTAAGATGCTGTTATACATAGTAATGAAATCATGTACAATTTTTATTTAGTCTAATATAATATAAAAATGTAAATCTATAAATTTATTTTTATTTTTATAGTTATGTATTTTAGTAGAATAATTGTTGCTGATGATCTTATACATGAGGATGACTTGATAGTTCGACACTTTGTAAAAACATCAATAAAATTATGGTCAATTCTACCAGCCCATTTTAACTTAAATAATCACATATATTATTTCTGTTGAGAAGACATAGTGAACTAACTAACTAAAAGAATGTACTATTTCATAGACATTTTTAATTAAAGACATCGCAATCGGATGAATGGTTAGTACAAGAGCCGGTACGAGACGAAGGCAGTTACTTTACCTCAATGTTTTATTACTTTCATGAAAACAATGTATTATTACTAGTCAAAATTGATGAGTCTGCCAAGTATAGGCAGGGGGAATAAAAAATGGCGGCTGTTTCAAAACGTTAATTAAATTAACGTTGGCACATTAAAATAAGTTAATCGTACTTATTTGTGTTTTTCATTGACCGCACCCCCAACCATCTTCTCCTCGTTCGTTAATTAAATTAATTTTTCATTTAGAGCTCGATTTTTTTAAAAACTATCATCAAGACTTGGAAACCTAAGAGAGCATTTATAGCAGAGTAGATTTTCTAAAATATTAGACCTAATAGAGTTATTCACGTTCAATTGTTCTCGAGATATAGCTTTTTAAGCAGAAACATTTCATAAAAATGTACTAAAGTCTAGTAGTTTTTGAATTTATTTTGAAATATTTATATCTTAAATACCATTCAACGTACAAATGCCTATTAAAACTCAAATTAAAGCTAGTTTAGTTTACTATTACATATTTAGCTCCTGACGATTATCTTAGTAGTAGTTTTCATGATATTTGTTAAAATAAATTGATTTATAGTTACTCGGACATTAAGTTCGATTTATGAAAGACTATATCTGAGGAATCATAAGACATACAGATGTTAGTCAGCACTTAAAATTAAAGCTAGTTAAATTTACTATAAAATAGTTTATAACATTTATCTTTGTAGGAGTAGTAGTTTTTACGATATTTAACGAAATAACTAAACAAAATTTTAATTTCTCGTTGTTCGGATAAAATGTTTGATTTTTGAAAAAAATGTATATCTCAGGGAACCATAAGATGTACTTATGTCTGCCAGCACTCAAAATTAAGGTAATTTAACTTACTATAAATTAGTTTGTGACACCATGGGATGATAGTTTTTATGTTATTCGTATATGAATATAAATTTTGCACATGAAACTTTGTTCATCCTACAGAGGTAAAGGCGCCTTCAGTAAGGAAACAAAATGCTTTATATATATATATTTATGGCAGGCTCTGTGGTGGATGGACGAGCAGAGGCTGATTAGAAAATTACAGTGTGTTCTACGTTGTTATCTAACTAACTCCAAGTTTGTACCTGAACTGGCTTGAACTAACTCCAGTTCTGGCACAAAGTTGGAGTTAGTTGGATCATAGCAATGTAGAAAACACTGTAATAGAAAATTTGCATGACTATCCAAACAATAAAGTTGCAAAACGCCACCTAAATAAAGTTTTATTATTGACTGATCCTCAAGACTTACAAAAAAAAATTATTATTTGATTTTTATGTTTGCCTGTATGTCTGAAGTTTATTGATGATATTGACTCAATCATGTCTCATCCAGTAGCTTGCAACATATTGGACCAGGCCGTTGCTTAATCTTAAGTATTATTTTTTTCTTATCCCTCTGACTTAAGTGTTATGTATGTAACGGATAGCTCTCTCCAAAGGATAACCCTTTCTACGAACAGTTTAAATTAATGCTTGGAAGTATTAGAAGATAAACCCTTTTAGCGACAGATATCCCTCTCATGGACAAGGCAATTTTCGTTATCAACTGTTAAATATAACCCTTTGAACGGAGAATTAAAGAAAAAAGGTTGAAAATTAAGAAACCCATATTAAAATATTTTATGAATATTTTTTCTTTGTAACTATGTCAAGTGTTTGTATCTTTTTTAGCCCTGACGAAGCCCTGCACGTGGCGCGAAACGTTGGCTCAATTAAAATAGTTATTACTATTTGAGTTTTATTTGACCGCACCCGGACCACATTCCATTCATTGATACACACGGCCAATCAGCAATGTTCTAGTAAAATATTTTATGTTTTGATATAAATACCTACTTACATTTAAATATTTATGTATCTTAAATTTATTCTTTTCTACTGAATAAAACCTGTTTTCGAAACCCATCAAAGAAATACTTTTTTTTTTAGTTAAGGAAGCGCGTACCTTCCTAAAATTGTAACCATATCGCTCTTAAGGAAACTGCTTTGTAATAATTTTTCATTTTTCTGTCTTCTTGGTAGTTTATCTTTTTTTTTTTTACAGAGGAATTTTCTTTTATATTTCCCCTTCCCTGGTTTTATAAGCTATCTGAAATCAATAAATGCTTTCCTAAAGAATTTCCTTCCTTGTCGACTCTAAAGTAGCAATTAGAATGATTTCAAGATTTATATAAAATCTCCAGACGAATTATGGTCGTTCCATTATTACTTACCGGAGGAATTCGAATTCCTTACTTATTGTTTTGGATTCCTATTATTCGAATGTTCCCAGTATAATTAATTAAATGCCATCTAATGTCATTTTAAAAATAATATAAGTGTTGCAATAAGAATTTAACTATGGTAAAATGCTCATAATACTGTTTATTTTAGTTGTACCATAGTATAATAATGTCTATTGTAGCTTAGATGTTTTTGACTTTTTTTTTTACATAAAATTTTTTTTTTAAATTATTTATTTATTGTAATTTACAACTGTACAAAATAATACAATAAGTAAATATGTAGTATGTTTCATATACACTTGAAAATCTT